>NC_056728.1:1874536199-1874561199 GCF_019279795.1 Protopterus annectens
GGTGACAGGATCATGTCTGTGTGTACTCCCAGGTGAGGAAAGAACACCAGCCCATGAGGTTTTTCTACCTGAAGGTAGTGCAGGACCAGCAGATGATAAGATCCCGGGGTGGGTCCGAGATGTGCTGTGGCCTGGTAACATGGGCAGATGAGGTGGGAGAGGTGGTTGTGCTTGGAGCTGGCTTCCCAAATATGCTATTGTGTCACAATTATAGAACATATGTAGGTAGTAATAGTCCACACATTCCAGGATTATATCTAACAGCATGCATAGATATCCCCATTAACACAAAACACCAGATTTGGAGCAGTAAAATTGCAAACAGAACACATGCATATATGGAACCATAGTGGCTGTTACAATGGCATGCAGGTGACATTGTCCACAACAGGCCACCAATGATGGTGTTTCAGCATGGAACACGGCTAGAAACACTTTGTACAATTTATTGTACAATACGATTTATGTCCCAACAGTAAGTTTGCTGTAAACATACCCTTTGAGTTGTGTGTTCAGATTATTGTTGCAGATATGTTGGGGGGAGACACAGATGTGAATTAACAACTTATATCCTTGCAGTATGAGGTCCTCAGACCTTTTTTCCTCTTTAAGTCTTTCAGGCACCATGTCAAGGGAGTGCTTGCCGGTCTATTCCCCCCAGGAGAATGAGGTTATTATACACCACCTGGTGCAGCACTACCACACCCTGTTTGGCTATACAGCCCATGATCTGCCGAGAGTACCACCATGGGGAAGGAGCTTGTCCACAGAGTAAATGATGTCGGCCAGTATAAACGTAGTTATGAGCAGGTCTGACATTGTTGCACTGACCTACTCTGTCATGCCCATCAGCATGCTGCTGCAGTTAAGAAGGACCAGCTAGCCACGGGGGGGGGTCATGCCATCCAGCCCCTCCCCGACACATGCTGAGGAGCTCCTCACCAGCCTCAGGGCACCTGCCTGACCACAAAGACAAGACCCTGCAGATAGCAGGATGGAGGTGGGTGCTGCCTACACAATAGATGAGGAGTGTGGAGGTAAAGCCCAAGGGCACATCAGTAGACCACTGTTGCTTATTCATCTGCATCTGTAGAGTTTAATCATGCATATGTGAGATAAAAATATATAGTCTGTTGCTGCGTTGTAGTAATAAACATATGTGCATAATATGTAGTATTGTGGGTCTGTACTGTTGATGTACTGTAATGCTGCTCCCACCTTCTACCAATGCCACAGTTGTGGCTATTGACATCACATCTCTCACACAGCTATGTAGGTGCCTCTGGTATACCTCTGGGGCAGCAGCCTGTAGCTGGTGAGTATAGTGTTGTTTGTTCCGGTTTGCCAATACACAGGCCATGTTATAGCCATGGTGTTTGCCATGGACACATTTAGCACACCTACACATAATGCATGCTGTATATGTTCACTTATTGTTGCTTTTAACTGCACTGCATCACAGTGGTCACCATGGTGGCATATCTGAAGGGTATGTAAGAGTCCTGCAATATAACTAAGATCTGTCATTGCAAGATGTGTGTACAGAGATGAACATAATGGTGGGACAAATGGTCTACAGTAGGAATATGTCTGAAACATCACCCTTATGCAGTACTACAACAGTGTATCTACTACTATTACAATGGCAACTGTTACAGATCTACACAACAACATATCACAATATGGCATTCCACAACCTTTACAACCTGTAATGTGGTCCTATCATGAGCAATGATAATGTAATATAGAATCCGATGTTAGGACAGCAAATATGAGGAATACATACCTTAACAAACACTGGAAGTATACGTGTGCATACACTCCAAATAACATATTGTGGAAGCAGATTTTGAGGTACTGACAGTATTCACTCTTCATGAGTATGCACCTTCCAGCAAGTACAGGTCCTCAGTGTCACACCAAGAAATGGTCTGCTGTCCAAGATGTTTGTCCATCAAATATGCCCACTCACCTGCAACAGAGGCAGCCATGGCTTGCACACATCTTACAAGCCATGGAATGGCTCCCATATGCAACAGGTAACACACAGAAGAGGGGCATGTAGCCTTACCTCACCACTGTATATGCCATGGCAAACAGTGCAGACAGTCATGTATGTGACGAGGATGTATGGGACAACATTAATGTAGAAAATAAACAGATGGTCGTCCAAGACAGCTGATGACACATTTTGTAAACTGGTCATGCAGGCTGCCTAGTAACATGCAACACTAAGAGAGTTGCAGGAATGTCTAGCAAGTACTGGCTGTGCAGTACCTATGTTGACAATTGCCTGGACTTTGCATAAGTGTGGCCCAATGGTTAGGGTAATCAGATGGGACAGTTGTTCCACAGGAAACATCAGCCAGGGCTCACTACAGGTAGCATATGCATAACATCAAAAGTCCCCCAAAGGCATGTGTTGCAATGTGTAATGGTGTACCAAGACCAAGTTGGAAACCTACAGACAGTATCAATTAAGATACATGTGCTGCACAAGCAACACCTCACCCCACCTTAGGCCCACCATCCCCATTTGTACCTTGCTGGTGCCAGTGTACACCTGTATGTTTGCCATTCATTAGCAGGGACTAGGCCGGTACACATGGTGTTCTGAATTTGGAACACAGCAAAATGACACTCATGTGTAACCCATAGTTGTCAAGCATCTAGAAAAAGGCTAAGGATGGGGAGGGGTATCATCCTGAAACACGACAGTGAACTGAAGCAGACATCCAAAGCTCACTAAGAAAGGCTGTATCTGCACACAGTCAAGGTCATGAATTGTGGTAGACATAACCAAGACTCCACAGCAAAAGTGAAGGCACTGTGTGACCTCCAAGGGCTGTGCACATGAGTTGACCTTGCAATCTTGCAGAGTTGGGGGACATTTGTAATACAGAGTGACCAAATACTGGCAAATGCAGATGCAAATGGCCCATGCTAGTATACCCCTTCCAGGAATAGTGACTGCTGTAGTACACTTAACAGTTGATGCAACAAACCATCATGCTAAGGGTGTACACACTTATGCACTCACAAATTGTTTGCATCTAAATCAGCATCTGCACAACCAACACATTTGTTTGATACTGCATTTGATTGTGCAGGTCATATGTCATACATCAGGTTTGTGCAATGTTAACATATGCAGTATTGTGGCCCCATGGCATATTAGGGAAGAGGGTGCCATGTCAATAAGGGTGTGTGCACTCCTCATAGCCACAGTAAGGTTTGAAGGTTGTCAGTGTAATTGTATTTTATTGGTCATACATGTACCACTGATGATGAGATCTGAAAATCAGACATCAGGCATTCATTCACTAATGACATCTGTCCACATATCATACCAGGTATGTGTTGGACAAACACATAGGGGCTGTGAGCAGCAGAGCAAACATAACTAACACACATATACACATTCAGCAATGGCGTGTACACCTGTGAGGTATGGTGCACAGTTCATGCCAGGGTGCTGAACAGGTGGACAGCAATACTGTGTACATGGGTGCATTGTGTTACAGGGGAAGGGGCATCACCTACTAACACACCCCATACATCACAGAGATGTATAATGTTGGTAACAGGGATTGACTATAGCTGCAGTGCATGTTGTTGAGTGCCATATGTCATGCATGTTGGCAGATGGGTAATGAGAGGTCTGTGTGTAATATCTTTGTGCAACTTCACCTGTCAGTGTGTGTGTGTGTGTGTGTGTGTGTGTGTGTGTGTGTGTGTGTGTGTGTGTGTGTCTACAGTTAAGCAATGATGTACAGGTCTTAAAGTGCATTTCTTGTTTTCCCTTCACAGGTGGCGAGGTTGGTCAGGGTCCCTCCTGCAGGCAAACTGATATTAGTGTCCATACAGACACTGACAATGATAATAAGTGTGTTGATTCACAGGCAGGGTTGTCAGGAGTTGAAGCTGCACCACCATTTGACATCCCATTGTGATCCACCCCATCCCCACATACAGTCACATTGCCTAAACATACTCCATCACCAGTGGCCATAGATGAGAAACAGTTGGTGGGTGGTGGCATGGGACAGGACAGTGTAGTGTCTGGCATGTATGTCTGGACACAGCAGCCATAGCCGGATGCCCAGCAGGGTACCACACAGGCAGATGTACAGGGGTGCTCATAGAAGGGCTGCTGGTCATCATGCCCCCGGTAGACGTGCCACATCTGGTGTCACCAGACACATGTTTCAGGCCATCATGAAGGCGCAGACACGTATGGAACAGTATACCAAACAGGGTCTGAGACTGCAGAGAGCTACTCATTCTGCTGTTATTGACAATATCTCTGATCTTGTAAGTGACCACCATTATTTTGCAGAGGTTAGGGATAAATGGTTGGGTGAGATGATGGAAGTCCTCGATGGTGGAATGTCTGTGCTTGAGCATTTGGTGAGAGTAGTGCAACAGCCAAGTGGACATAGGCCAGCAACACCAACAGCTGGAAGTCGACGTGGACGTGCAAGTAGTCAGAGCTGCTCTCATAGTGGCAGTACCAGCCACAGCACTGCAGAGGGTGCACTGTCCACACCACAACATAGCAGGTCACATCCACGTGGCCCTGGCCAGTCCCAAGAGGGACCCACATCCAGCAGGCATATGTCATCATCAGGGGAGAGTACCATATTGTGGCTTGTACCTGGTGGTGCCCGTGGAACCACTGGCAGGCACAGTTCTCATGTCCGTGGCCAGAGATGGTGAACTGCACACCCTGCCAGGTATGGTCTGCAGCTGTCCAACAAACCCCTGTATAGGGCAGCCACATGGCAGAACTGTGTGCATGCATACACACACATCACCACCACAGCTAGGGCAACCCACTACCTACACACACCACATCGCAACAGCCCAGTTAATAATGAAACCCCCTAACACACACACACACACATGATGTCAAATGAATGGCTCAGCCTAGGTCTCTGGCAAACTCACAACACACCCTGTGCATATGATGATACCTTTGCCACATCCCTGTCATCCATAACATTGATGCAGGGGCAGGCTAATATGGTTCTGATGCACAGCGTGACTGTACTACATGTCAGGATATGTAGCTGTCCAGCCATGATGCATTATAGCTGTTATTAACACTGAGTGAATGTGGTCTCCATAATGTATTTAGTTTGTGTTGTAGGTGGCCATGTGTCAGCAGGATGTTGGTCTGCTGTTGTTTCCTACAAGGGGTATGGCACTGTGGTGACACCTTGACTGTGCCATATCCTGGGTACAGCTGAACACAAGTCACAAGTCTGTATAACAGTTACTGTATGTGCCACATGCCTGGTAGGTCTGAGGGGTGCATACATGTGAGTGCATGGTGGCTGATGTCAGCAGCCCTTCTACAATGGACAATGGTAAGTGCACTGGGTGATACACACCACATGTTTGTGTATAACACACATGCACAGAGGCTTTGGTGTTGATGCAATACACATAGAATACTGTACATGTGGATGTATATACTTTTGCAGGGAACCCATTTTAGCCTATGTAATTCCACCAAGACAGAATAGGCACACTATTGCATTGAGAAATAATAAGTCTGCTAGTTTAATGTCATTGACGATGGTACTGGCAGGGTATATGTCCCCTTCCCCAATGTAGTGCAATCCTCAACTTGGTAAACATAGGTGTGCTGGTGTGGGTGGCACAGCCCTACCCTTTGGAGGGTGTGACATGGTGTAGAACCACATATAGTGTGATTGACAACTACTTAACCTGTTAACATGAACTGTACAGTATTACAGCCAACTAAGCAGGGGGATACACTCAACAATAACTGCAATGATGGTGGCTGTGTCCACAAGATCCATACCCAGCTATATATACCAACCCCAGTATCGCTGCACAGCTATACAGTGGAGATGAGGGCATTTACACATCTGCTACTAGTTGTGATGGAATGAATGTCCACAGGATGATACCTGTGAAATGTTAGCATTTGCCAATCAGTTCTCAGACAGATGACCTCCTGGGACATGTATATTCTGCAAACTGAAGTAGATCCCTTCACATACACACACACACTCTTACTTGGCAACACTGGGACTAGAACCCCTACCTAGGTACATAGTGCAACTAATGTGTGTGGCCTTAACTCATTAAACCAGAGTACCTTCTCATGGCGCCTGTGTGCTTAAACACGAGCGCAGCATAAGAATATACAAATTGCAAACTGTTACCCCCGACTGCCTTCCACAAGCGAGAGAAAGTGTACTGCAGATTTGTAGTTCACCTTAATGTAAAACACATTGAAATTGTAACTGAATGTGTAATTTACCTTATATAGTTATGATTCAGTGTGTTTTTACATTAAGGTCACATTAAAGTTCTTGTAAAAAATCTGGTTTAAAAGTTCTTGATAAAGCAAGTGGTGGCAGCCAATTGGATTCTTGCAATCCAAGACACCACTTGCATAACACCTCCACCCCAACCTAAATTTCTTTTGTTTTCCCCTAATAAAAAGAGGGTCCAACAGTAGGTATTTTCTTTCTTTCTGCAAAGAATTGGAGATTTTACCTGCTATTGGATCCTCTATTTTATTTTCGGCACTCAAGGATTTCATGGACAGCCACACAGGCACTACAAGGAGTTCCAGTTCAGCTCGGCGCAGCAACTACCTTCTTTTTCTTCTGGTAACTAACTATTACTTATTAAGTTTAAGTGGAAAAGCCCACCCTCCGATGTAGTTACCATTGGACCAGAGTTACCATTTCTCCCTGCATCATCTAGCTGTAAGCTTAGTGGCCAGAAATCCTTCAGCATGTTTAACATTTTTCACTTCCATTTCCCCTGCCATAGGACATAAACCTCTCTATCATCTTTTTTTTTTTTGCTGCTCAGATGTCATGTTGCTTCACAATGGAACTTGATTCAGCATGTATAACAAGGGAAACTCCGAAAGTTCTTTTGTTTTGTTTTTTTTACTGTTTAGTTTCATACTCAGACTGTCTTCCTGAAGTTAGTAATGTGCTATAAAAGCACATAAAACAGCTAAAGTGAAACTCTAAACAATGGTGATAAGTTACAGAGCAGTGTTACTAATGGCAGAAAAACAGTATGAAACATCACAAGCCTTCATTCTCCTATCATGTGACCATACGCGAGTCACTTCAGCAAATAGTGCTTTTTGGAAATTTAGACTAGGCTTACTAATGCATGCTTAGTAACTCATCATTTCTTGATACACTGGAAAATATTAGGATATAACCTTACACCCTTATAATGGGTGATTTCAACTGCCCCACCATTAACTGGGAAAACTACTCATTTACCAACTCTTTTGCACAACATTTTCTGGAATTCATAAATTCTAACACCTAGGATCAACATAGCCACACCCCCACCAAGAGCAGCAATATTCTAGACCTGGTCATTACCAACATGGTTGACCGGTGTTCCACACCAGAGGTCAATTCCTCATTGGTCAGATCCAACCACAAGCTAATCACCCTAGACATCCACATCCCACCCCCATCCCCATTAGGAAAACCACCGTAAAACATTTCTCCAAAGCCAACTTCACTGTTCTTAAGACAGAAGTGGCAAGCTTCACAACACCCATGCAGATGGACAATAGAGGGACGGCTGCTGAATCCTACACAAATGCACTTTATAAGCACTTACACGAGTGCATGGATCATGTACCCCTAACAGAACCAAGATGATATCCTCCAAAAAAAGGAAGCCAATCTGGTGGTTCCCTGCCATAAACAAACTCTACAACAGAAGAAAGAAACTGTTGCAAAAAAGAGTAAAATCCCATGATTGGAGGAAATCCCTGGTCAGCCTCAGTAAGAAGCTGAGATCCCTCATAAAATTCTCCAAAGCCAGTTACGAAAACAAAATCACCACTGATTCTAAAGACATCCACAAAGCATTCTATAGTTATGTCAAGAATCTCAATGGCAACACTCAGATCTGCTCAGTTATTGCACAGTGGCACTAAATATACAGAACCAACTGATATTGCCAACATCCTGGTAGATAGGTTCAGTGCTAACTTTACCCCCCTCTCACCCCCTAAAGGGCCCATCTCTATACCGGAAGAATGCAAAGTTCCTGTAATCACGGCTGCACAGTTAAAAACCACACTCTCCAAAGCCAAGAACACAGCATCCATGGGACCTGACAACATCCCAGGCTGCGTTCTACATGAACTACAGAATGAACCTGCACCCCACCTAAGCACCATGTTCAATCATAGCTTCACCTCAAGCTTTGTGCCCACTGAATGGTGCACAGCGACGGTTATCCCACTCCACAAAGGGGGAGCCAACACAGACTGCATGAACTACTGCCCAATTAGGCTAACGAGCCTTGTCTGCAAGGCCATGGAATGTAACCTCATGGAACTTATAAACAAAGACATTGGTAATCTCCAAACTCTGGACCCCACCCAGTTTGGGTTTGTAAAAGGCAGATCATGTCTCCTGAACCCGATAGGCTTCTTTGAAGCAATCACCAAAGCTGAAGACGAGGGTAAGGTGGTTCACACAGCCTATCTAGATCTTGACAATGCTTTTGACACCATTCCCCACTCTGGAATTATAGATAAACTCACTAAACTAGGTATAAATCATTATGTCACAATTTGGGTTGCCAACTAGCTCACTGACAAAACCCACACTGTGAAAGTAGCAGACTCCAAATCTGACTTCAGACCAGCGACAAGTGGAGTACCACAGGGTTCAGTTCTGGGTCCTCTCCTGTTTGGTATCTACTTTTCTGAAGTACAGGCTAGCACAGAAGGTCTTTGGCCAACAAAGTTAGCAGATGACGACAAACTAGGAGCCATAATTGAAACTCCTAATGATGTGGACATCCTACAAAAGGGCCTCACTGAGACAGATGCCTGGTGTCAAAGCCATTGCCTCAAGCTCAATGCCAAAAAGTGCATTGTCATCCCTTTTGGTAAAAACTCTGTACCTATGAGCTACCACATAGGTGGTAGTTTACTTAACACTTAAAGTGTGATAAGAGACCTTGAGACCTTGAGACACAGGTGGACAGTAGTCTCTCCTTTGATAATCACATTGGCAAAGTAGTCAGGAAATCCTTCTATGTGGCATATCTCATCACAAAAGGTTTCTCATTCAGGAAAAAAGAGGCTAACATACAAAGCTATATCAAACCCAGGGCTGTTGGACATGCTCCACTTAAAGAAAATCCATCCCTCTGATCTACACATTCTAGGGACCTAAACCTTGTCACCACAATAAACAGAAGATGCTGGAGGGATAGATTCCTGTCCCAGAGACTTCCCATACTCTGGAACAAACAACCTATCTATATCAAACAAAGCTCCTCATTAGCACTCTTCAAGTAAAACCTTGATGATTGGATGGGAAATAGGAAATTCATCCCAGGATCACCTCTGTGGCTCTGCTTGACAGGGACACAGGAATGTAATTTTCTTGGGTGGCGAAAGTCAGGGTACCTTTTTGGCTAGGCTTGTATAGGCCCTAGGGATGATAGCCTAGTACCTACCTATGAAGCTATGAACTACCTATGCACTAATATCTCACAACATTGTCACTACAGCTAAATTCAGAAAACACATTTACTGTACTTTGTCTAGGCTGTTACATGAGGCCATACAATGTACTGTAGAAAGAAAGCAAACAGACTAGAAAAAAAAATCATGGCAGAATGACAGTATTGTCATGGCCATTTTGGAGATACGGTAAACACAATTTAGCACTTATTTGGCTGCTAGAAAATACAGAGACCACTTATGACAATGCAGCAAAGGTGAAACGCCACCTTGTTGCTCCTGGGGACCTGACAACATCCCAGGCTGCGTTCTACATGAACTACAGAATGAACCTGCACCCCAGCTAAGCACCATGTTCAGTCATAGCCTCACCTCAGGCTTTGTGCCCACTGAATGGTGCACAGCGATGGTTATCCCACTCCACAAAGGGGGAACCAACATGGACCACAGGAGCTACTGCCCCCAATAGCCTAACGAGCCTTGTCTGCAAGGCCATGGAATGTAACCTCATGGAATATATAAACAAAGACATTGGTAATCTCCAAACTCTGGACCCCACCCAGTTCGGGTTTGTAAAAGGCAGATCATGTCTCCTGAACCAGACTGACTTCTTTGAAACAATCACCAAAGCTGTTGATGAGGGTAAGGTGGTTCACGCAGCCTATCTAGATCACACCAAGGCTTTTGACACCATCCCCCACTCTGGAATTATAGATAAACTCACTAAACTAGGTATAAATCCTTATGTCACAAGATGGGTTGCCAACTAGCTCACTGCCAGAACCAACACTGTGAAAGTAGCAGACTCCAAATCTGACTTCAGACCAGTGACAAGTG
This sequence comes from Protopterus annectens, assembly GCF_019279795.1. Taxonomy (NCBI): domain Eukaryota; kingdom Metazoa; phylum Chordata; order Ceratodontiformes; family Protopteridae; genus Protopterus; species Protopterus annectens. The sequence continues at coordinate 1,874,546,551 of NC_056728.1, forward strand.
GAGTACTGCAGGGTTCAATTCTGGGTCCTCTCCTGTTTGATATCTACTTTTCTGAAGTACAGGCACACAGAAGGTCTTTTGCCAACAAAGTTAGCAGATGATGGCAAACTAGGAGCCATAATTGAAACTCCTAATGATGTGGACGTCCTACAAAAGGGCCTCGCTGAGACAGATGCCTGGTGCCAAAGCCATTGCTTCAAGCTCATTGCCAAAAAGTGCATTGTCATCCCTTTTGGTAAAAACTCTGTACCCATAGGTTCATAGGTTCATAGGTAGGTACTAGGCTATTGGCCCTAGGGCCTATACAAGCCTAGCCAAAAAGGTAACCTGGGTTTCACCACCCAAGAAAATTATTTTCCTTTGCCCCTGTCAAGCAGAACCACAGAAGTGATCCCCGGGATGCATTTCCTATTACCCATCCAATCATCAAGATTTTTCTTGAAGAGTGCTAATGAGGAGCTCTGTTTGACATAGATAGATAGTCTGTTCCAGAGTATGAGAAGTCTCTGGGACAGGAATCTATTCCTCCAGCATGTTGTGTTTATTGGGGTGACAAGGTTTAGGTCTGTAGTGCATGTAGCTCGGAGGGATTGGGATTTCTTTAAGTGGAGCATGTCCAACAACTCTGGGTTTGACATAGCTTTGTATGTTAGGCAGAGATCGCCTCTGAGTAGGCGATATGTGACGGAGTAAAGCTGGAGATTTTTGAGACGGTCTCCGTTAAGACATCTGTTTGAGGCCAGTAATCCTCTTTGTGAGGTATTTTTGTGGTCTTTCTAGTTGTTGTAGATGTCTTGTGAGGTGCATACCAAAAGGGGCATTGTACTCTATAATGGGTCTAGTGAGTGATGAGTAGAGGGGAACAATGACCTATTTTTTTATGGATGAGAAACCTTTTGTGATGAGGTGTGCCATGTAGAAGGATTTCCTGACCACTGTGGTGACATGATTATCAAAGGAGAGACTACTGTCCACCTGTGTCCCAAGGTCTCTTATCATACTTTCAGTGTTAAGTAGACTACCACCTATGTGGTAGTCCATGGGTACAAAGTTTTTACCAAAGGGGATGGCAATGCACTTTTTGGCATTGAGCTTGAGACCATGTCTTTGACACCAGGCATCTGTTTCAGTGAGGCCCTTTTGTAGGATGTCCACATTGTTAGGAGTTTTGATTATGGCTCCTAGTTTGCAGTCATCTGTGAATGTAGTTAGCCAAGGACCTTCTGTGTTAGCCTGTACTTCAGAGAAGTAGATACCAAACAGGAGAGGACCCAGGACTGAACCCTGTGGTATTCCACTTGTCAATGGCCTGAAGTCTTATTTTGAGTCTGCTACTTTCACAGTGTGGGTTCTTTCAGTAAGCCAGTTGGCAACCCATCTTGTCACATAGGGTTTTATACCTAGCTTAGTGAGTTTATCTATAATTCCAGAGTGGGGGATGGTGTTGAATGCCTTGGAAAGATCTAGATAGGCTGTGTGAACAACCTTACCCTCATCTATGGCTTTGGTGACTACTTCAAAGAAGTCTATCAGGTTTAGGAGACATGATCTGCCTTTTACAAATCCAAACTGTGTGGGGTCCAGAGTTTGGAGATCTCCAATGTCTTTGTTTATGAGTTTCATGATGATACGTTCCATGGCCTTGCAGACGAGGCTAATGGGGTGGTAGTTCCTGTGGTCTGTTGTGACCCCCCCCCCCTTTGTGGAGTGGGATAACTGTCACGGTGCACCATTCAATGGGCACAAAGCTTGAGGTGAGGCTATGATTGAACATGGTACTTAGGTGGGGTGCCAGTTCAATCTGTAGTTCATGTAGAAGTCAGCCTGGGATGTTGTCAGGTCCCATGGATACTGTGTTCTTGGCTTTGGAAAATGAAGTTTTTACCTGTGCAGCCGTGATTATGGGAACTTTGCATTCTTCCGGTATAAAGATGGGCCCTTTAGGGGGTGAAAGGGGTGTAAAGTTAGCACTGAACCTATCTGCCAGGATGTTGGCAATATCATTTGGTTCTGTATATTTATGTCATTGTGCTGTAACTCAGAGCAGATCTGAGTGTTGTCATTGAGATTCTTGACATAGCGATAGAATGCTTTGTGGTTGTCTTCAGAATCAGTGGCACTTTTGTTTTCATAACTAGCTTTGGAGGATTTTATGAGGGATCTCAGCTTCTTACTGAGGCTGACCAGTGAGTTCCTCCAATCATGGGATTTTACACTTTTTTGCAACAGTTTCTTTCTTCTATTGTAGAGTTTGTTTATGGCAGAAGACCACCAGATTGGCTTCCTTTTTTTGGAGGATAGCATCTTGGTTCTATTAGAGATAGCACGATCCATGCACTCATGTAAGTGTTTATAAAGTGCATTTGTGCAGGATTCAGCAGTCATACCTCTATTGTCCATCTGCATGGGTGTCGTGAAGTTTGCCACTTCTGTCTTAAGAAGCATGAATTTGGCTTTGGGGAAATTTATTATGGTTGTTTTCCTAATGGGGGGTGGGAGCAGGATGTGGATGTCTAGGGTGATTAGCTTGTGGTTAGATCTGACCAACTAGGAGCTGATCTCTGGTGTGGAACACTAGTCACCCATGTTGATGATGATCAGGTCAAGGATATTGCTACCCCTGGTGGGGGTGTGGATAAGTTGTTCCAAGGCGTTGGAATTGATGATTTCCAGAAAATGTTGAGCAAAAGAGTTGGTACATGAGTAGTTTTCCCAGTTAATGGTAGGGTAGTTGAAATCTCCCATTATTAGAGTGTTGGGTTGTACCTTAATATTTTCCAGTGTATCAAGAAAAGAGGGGGGGGGAATCCTGGGGCATGGTGGGGGGTCTGTAGCAAGCTACAATCTGGATTGTGGTTTTGCCCAGAGTTAGTTGAACTTGGATAATCTCGGATGCATTATGCTGAGCAACTAGCTTGGAGGTGTGGATATCCTTAATGAATATGGACACGCCTCCACCTTTAGTGTTTCGGTCCTGATTGCTGACCAAAAGGTGTGGTATGAATTATAGCCTGGTAATGCAGGGGTGCTCTCTGGAGCTTTGAACCAGGTCTCTGTCACTTGTCACTGTACAGATGTCAATGTTCTCCATTTTAAGGAGTGCCTCGAGCGAGTGCATTTTGAGGTTTAGACTTCTGGCATTGAATAGCGTTACCCTCAGATTTTATTTGCTTGTACCTGTTACAGTGGTGAATTTGTCATTTGAACTTTGCCTAAAAAAGGCACTATAGGGGTGGCAAGAGCCTTTGCCAGTATCCAGAATCCCATGGGCGACAGGTGCAGGCCATCTCTGGCAAAGCAGCTTGGTCTGTCGATCATGTCATCCCAGGCAGACAGATACTGGATTCCCTTAGAATGACACCAGAAGCTTAGCCAATTGTTAAAGTCAATAATTTTGTCCTTGTACTGTGGTATCATTCTGGGTGATGGCAGAATGCTACTCGGGGCTAGGGTCATACCTGCCTGGGCTACAAGATCGGACAGCTCCTCCATGTCTCTTTTCATGTAGTCCAGGGAGGTACATCTCAGGTCATTTACACCAACATGGACAATGACAGAGTCATATTTGTACTTGTTGTGGAGTGACCTGAGTGCGTGCGTTATGTGGCAGATCCTGGCACCTGACAGGCGGCTGACAGTAACTTTTTCCTTGTTTAGCCTGGTGAGTGGAACATCAGTGAGCCTGACTATAGAGTCACATATGACTAGAGTACTGGGTACGTTATGCCTTATGGGCTGTAGTTCAGTGGCACACTGAGTATGTGGGCTATGTGTCATTTGGGTTGTGTTGGGGGGTGGTGGTTGCTTGCATTTCTGCTTTGGAGGTCTCCGTTGTTTGGGCAGATTTGTACTGAGAACCCCTGCAAATGTAGGTGTGTGTTTTGTGCTTCTGTTTGTGTGTTTTGGTGGTGTAGGTTTTGAGGGACTATGTGATGAGTGTGGTGCATTGCAAGTGTTTACCTTCTCCTCTTGACTGTCTATGCCAGTCTTTGGTGAAGAGAACTTTACTTCCAGTTTGGCTATATAAGTGCATTTCTCACAGGTTGTAGTGTTGGGTGGTAGGAAAAGAGGGTTGTCTGGTCTGCTGCATTGTCCCAAGATGCCCAGATTCATCAGGTAGACAGGAGAAAACACCAGGAGCTGACCTTTAGACATGCCTGAATAGGTGCTTATTTATTAAGTACTAAAAACTGTTTTCCTCTAGACAAGTGAGGAAAATGAGTGCTGCAGTAATTGGTAACGTATTTAGTGCTTACAATGTGTTCTGAACAAGTGCTGAGCTCAAAGAAACAGATTTGAGTGCTAAAACTGAAAAGCTGGCTAGCTGCAAGGGAAATTTTGAAGAACAGACTTTATGGCGCCAGGAATAGTTTAACCCCAGTTAAGTGGGGGGGCTTAGGAACTCACAAACAGTCCTTGACACAGCAAATCCATATCTGGACAAGACCTGCCACAGGAAAGGGGGGAAGCAAGCTTAGAAATTTTTTTTCCAGTAAAGTAGAAATGGAGAATGCCGGAACAGAAGTTAATTCAACGTTAAGAATCTGAGTGGGTTGGCCTTCAGAAATTATCTCTATTTGATTGAGTGAACTAATGACACTAGACTGGGTTGAGTGTCACAGATCAAATATACATTATGGGCAGGCAACTGCAAAGCCACCAAGTATAAGAACACAACACTAGGGAGGGAAAAATTACAGTTCCTAGGTTTTGCCACTAAATGAAAGTTTTAAACAAATCAAGGAGCAGACTCTAGAGAATGCTTTTAAATGTGAACAGACAATTATCAAAAATGCACAGAAAAGCTCGGATAGAGCACTCACAAACAGAAAATGCAACTCTCAGTATGAAAAAGCAGTTTACAGTTAAGTAATGTTAAAACAGTATAAAACAGTACATAAATGCAGTGAAACAATAAAAAAGCTTTATAACAGTGCAAAATGTAGTAGATCAACTGTATAGCACAATTATAAGCATTTCAGAAGTGCAGTTCAGTGAAATAAGTGTAAGAAATAACTTATCCTGCTCTTGGAATCTTAAAGAATTTCCACTTATGCAATGCAATCCAGAGCCTGAGCAATACAAGCACAACCTTTATAAGACACAGGGTTTATATAGCAATAAGAATGGAAGAGTTGGAAGATCAGATTACTACTCAGCCCCTGCTATTACCCAATCACTCATACTACAGAAGGTCAGGAGGCCTTGTTACTCTCAATAATAAAGAAGACAATCAGCAGAAAATGGCTGCCAGAAAGACAGGAAACTCAAACAAAACTACCAGCCTATACAACAGGCCTCTATCAAGATTATGCCACCTGAGCAGAACACAGAAACCTTGCTTTAAAGGCATAGAAAGAAAACCCACAAAGAGAAAATGCAAGTCTCAGTATGAAAAATCAGTTTACAATTTAGTAATTAAATAAAAAATGCAATTATAGTAATGCACACTATTACAGTTCCTAGCTGTAGCCACCAAATAAAAGTTTTAAACAGATCAAGGAGCAGATTCTAGAGAATGTTTTTAACTGTAAACAGACAATTATCAAAAATGCACAGAAAAGCTCAGATAGAGCACTCACAAACAGAAAATACAACTCTCAGTATGAAAAAGCAGTTTACAGTTAAGTAATGTTAAAACAGTATAAAACAGTACATAAATGCAGTGAAACAATAAAAACGCTTTATAACTCTACAAAATGTAGTAGATCAACTGTATAGCACAATTATAAGTGTTTCAGAAGTGCAGTATAGTGAAATAAGTGTAAGAAACAACTTATCCTGCTCTTGGAATCTTAAGGAATTTCCACCTATGCAATGCAATCCAGAGCCTGAGCAATACAAGCACAATCTTTATAAGACACAGGATTTATATAGCAGTAAGAATGGAAGAGTTGGAAGATCAGATTACTACTCAGTCCCTGCTATTACCCAATCACTCGTACTACAGAAAGTCAGGAGGCCTTGTTATTCTCAATAATAAAGAAGACAATCAGCAGAAAATGGCTGCCAGAAACACAGGAAACTCAATCAAAACTACCAGCCTAGACAACAGGCCTTTATCAAGATTATGCCACCTGAGCAGAACACAGAAACCTCACTTTAAAAGCACAGAAAGGACCCCCACAAAGAGAAAATACAAGTCTCAGTATAAAAAAGCAGTTTACAATTTAGTAATTAAATAAAAATGCAATTATAGTAATGCACACTATTACAGTTCCTAGCTGTAGCCACTAAATGAAAGTTTTAAACAGATCAAGGAGCAGACTCTAGAGAATGCTTTTAACTGTAAACAGACAATTATCAAAAATGCACAGAAAAGCTTGGATAGAGCACTCACAAACAGAAAATACAACTCTCAGTATGAAAAAGCAGTTTACAGTTAAGTAATGTTAAAACAGTATAAAACAGTACATAAATGCAATGAAACAATAAAAAGCATTATAACAGTGCTAAATGTAGTAGATCAGCTGTATAGCACAATTATAAGCATTTCAGAAGTGCAGTTAAGTGAAATAAGTGTAAGAAATAACTTATCCTGCTCTTGGAATCTTAAGGAATTTCCACTTATGCAATGCAATCCAGAGTCTGAGCAATACAAGCACAACTTTTATAAGACACAGGGTTTATATAGCAGTAAGAATGGAAGAGTGAGCTACCACATAGGTATAGAGCAAAATCCCTAAAAGGGAAGGCATCTCTGATCAGTACTAGCAAAAAATGACGATCCCTCATAAAATCATCCAAGGCCAGCTTCGAGAGAAAAATTGCACAGGATGCTAAAGACAATCATAAGGCTTTTTTCAGTTATGTTAGGAACCTGGGATGCAACTCCCAGACTTGTTGTGAGTTGATTTTAAACAACAAAAAATACACTGAACCCACAGACATCACCAATATCCTGGCAGACAGGTTCAGTGCAAGCTTCTCCACCCCCTCCCCCCCAAAAGGCAAGTATCTATCCCGGCAGAGTGCAGCCTCCCAAACATCTCTGATGCTCAGGTGAAGGCCGCCCTCTCCAAAGCAAAAAACACTGCTTCCATGGGACCAGATGGCATCTCAGGCTGCGTCCTACATTAACTACAAGAAGAACAAATCCCTCAAGCAAAACTGCTGTACAATCTCAGCCTCACTACAGGATATGTGCCGAAAGAATGGCATACAGCAACAGTGTTTCCACTCCACAAAGGTGGTGCCTCTATGGACCCTGGAAACTATCGCCCCATAAGACTGACTAGCCTAGTCTGCAAGGCTATGGAAAGGATCATCATGGAACTCGTAAACAAAGACATTGGAGACCTACAGACACTAGATCCTACCCAGTTCGGCGTTGTCAAGGGCAGATCCTGCCTTTTGAACCTGGTTGACTTCTTTGAAACAGTCACCAAGGCCATAGATGAAGGGAAGGTAGTCCACACAACCTATCTGGACCTCGCAAAAGCATTTGACACAATACCCCACTCGGGCATCATAGATAAGCTATCCAGCCTAAATATAAACCCCTATGTCACAAGATGGGTCGCAAACTGGCTCAAAGACAGAATCCACAGAGTCAGAGTTGCTGGATCCATGTCAGACTCGAAACCGGTCACAAGTGGCATCCCACAAGGTTCTGTCCTGGGACCTCTCTTGTTTGGTATTTACTTTTCTGAGGTACAGGCCACCGTGGGTGGACTATGGCTCACCAAGTTCGCAGATGACTGCAAACTGGGTGCCATAATCGGCTCTCCAGCTGACACAAACATCCTTCAAAAAGGTCTCACAGAGACGGATAACTGGTGCCAGAGCCATGGTCTAAAGCTAAATGCCAAAAAGTGTAGAGTCATACCCTTTGGCAAAACAATGTGCCCACAAATTACCACATAGGTGGTAACCCATTAAGTACAGAAAAAGTAATTAGGGATCTGGGGACCCAAGTTGATAGCAATCTCTCCTTTGACAACCACATTGCCAAAGTGGTTAGAAAGACCTTCTACATAGCCCACCTCATCATGAAAGGATTCACATCTAGATCAAGAAAGGTAATCGTGCCCCTTTATTCATCCCTCATCAGGACCATCATAGAATACAATGCCCCCTTTGGGATGTACCTTACCCAACACCTGCAGCAATTAGAAAGATCCCAAAAGTACCTCACCAGGAGGATCAAGGGACTCAAACAGATGCCATATGCTGCTCGGTTAAAAAAACTCCAGCTCTACTCAGTTGCATACCGCCTACTTCGAGGTGATCTATGCCTGACATATAAAGCTATGTCCAACACAGAATTAATGGACATGCTCCACCTCAGTAAATCTAAATCCCTTAGAGCCCACGCACGAGGGACTTGAACCTCAGCACAGAAATAAATAGAACATGCTGGAGGGACAGATTCATAACCCAGAGCTCCCTTCACTCTGGAATAGAATTCCAATTCATGTTAGGCAGAGCACCTCACTCTCTTCAAGAAGAATCTTGATGAGTGGATGGGGATCATAGGATTGTCCCGGGATTACTTCCGTGTCACTATTAGACAGAGGCACAGTAAACTAAAGGCTTATAAATGCCCCATAGGTGGTAGTATGAACTACTGAACACTATGAACTTATGAACCTAAGAGACCTTGGAACACAGGTGGATAGTAGTCTCTCCTTTGATAATCACATTGGCACAGTAGTCAGGAAATCCTTCTACATGGCACACCTCATCACAAAAGGTTTCTCATTTAGGAAAAAAGAGGTCATTGTTCCCCTCTGCTCGTCACTCATTAGACCCATTATAAAGTACAATGCCCTTTTTGGTATGTACCTCACAAGACATCTACAACAACTGGAAAGGCCACAAAAATACCTCACAAAGAGGATTACTGGCCTCAAATGGATGCCCTATGCAGACCAACTCAAAAAACTCCAGTTTATTCCATCACATATCACCTACGCAGAGGCAATCTCTGCCTAACATACAAAGCTATATCAATCCCAGAGCTGTTGGACATGCTCCACTTATAGAAATCCCAATCCCTCCGAGCTACACATTCTAGGGACCTAAACCTTGTCACCACAATAAACAGAACATGCTGTAGAGATAGATTCCTGTCCCAGAGACTTCCCATACTCTGGAACAAACTACCTATCTATATCAAACAAAGCTCCTCATTAGCATTCTTCAAGTAAAATCTTGATGATTGGATGGGAAATAGGAAATTCATCCTGGGATCACCTCTGTGGCTCTGCTCGACAGGGGCACAGGAAAATAATTTTCTTGGATGGTGAAAGTCAGGGTACCTTTTTGGCTAGGCTTGTATAGGCCCTAGGGCTGATAGCCTAGTACCTACCTATGAACCTTTGAACTACCTATGCGCTAATAACTCACAACATTGTCACTACAGATAGATTCAGAAAAAACATTTACTGTACTTTGTCTAGGCTGTTACATGAGGCCATACAATGTACTGTAGAAAGAAAGCAAACAAACTAGAAAACAAAATCATGGCAGAATGACAGTATTGTCATGGCCATTTTGGAGATATGGTAAACGCAATTTAGCACTTATTTGGCTGCTATAAAATACAGAGACCACTTATGAAAATGCGGCAAAGATCAAACGCCACCTTGTTGCTCCTGGGGGTCCTATCTGTGAGCCAGCTAGATGGGTGATATTATGTGACTGGGCAAATTAGTGTGCTGTTTTTCTTGCAGTAAAGGTTGTTTGACCCCCAGGTGTAGTCATTACCATACATTACAAAAATGAATTAGATGTAGTAGGATATGTGAAAGGAGTGATACAAATGTAAAAGAATCTTCTAATAGTAAATATTCTAAACAATTAATGAATTAGTAATTAGTTAATGAAGTAAGATGGAGAATGAATATTAAATAGGGTTGCCACCTTTTCAAGTGCCCAAAGTGGGACATTTTTGGTAGAAAGGTCAGATTTTGCAAGCTGAAACCTATCCATGGCCAGTACAAATGATAGAACTTCACTTCTTTGCCTAAATAAAAGCTTATTCTTGTAGCATTTTAGTTGTTTATTCTGTTTCTTATAGGTGTTTCAGATACAGGATAACTGTTCTATTCAACTATTGCATAAAATATAAAAAATAATTTTGTCCTAAAATCTCAGGACAGTTACCATTTTTACATTTTTTTGCAGGCCACAACTGCCCAAAGAGGTACTGTCCCTCGCAAAGTGGGACAGGTGGTAACCCTAATATTAAATTACACCTGAAGTGAAGGGGGCGTAGAGCTTGTATGCATCCATGTTAGGAGATTCAAGTGACATCTGGCAATTCTGGTTATCATAGAATTACTGAGCAGGCATGGTTTTGTCTGATTAGCTGGATAAATTTATTTTTGCTTTGCTAAGCTGTGACTGTGTTCATATGGAGCGGTTTATTAAGTTCCCTTTGGTTTATGTTAATACCAGATGCGATCTGCCGATCGTGAGGTATCACAGTCAGTTCCGGTATTGTATTTGCGGTTATAGCTGTAGGGTTAAAGTGTCCAAGCACCAAAATGTAAAAAAAAAAAGCATTTCATGGATTTTATTACTGTGTGAATAGTAAGCTGGAGAGCAGCATTTCTCAAATGGTGAGGGAAGCCTCACTAGTGAAGTCTTCACCTGTCTAATAGACTCAGGCAAGTCTAAAAAATGCTGGGCACCTAAACATTACTTGTTTGATATTATTTTTAAATAGAATCTGCCTAAACATGAATAGATAATACTCTATCAATGTGTGAATTTGACTGCAGATCAGTAGTAAAAGAACAATATATTCATCCAAATCTTGGTAATTTCAGAAATGTGTGTGTATGTAATTTTCCCCCCTTTTTTATGAGGGTTGGAGGAGTAGTTCTGCTTTTCTGATGTGGACTATATACCTTTTTTATGGGAAAGTCCAAAATACCATTTGGGTATCCAAAAGAAGCTTAGAGACTTTTCTCTGGTTTTAGGGAGGCTGACTTACACAGGTTTTTGAGAACCAATACATTAGTATAAAATTGTAGGGATGTCACTAAAAGTTACATATACCAAGAACTCTACAGTTCTACTTGCTGCATACTGAAAAAAAGACATGTATTTGTTAAAGGCTACACATTGTTTTTTATTATTCTTGTTTTTATTATGTTTAATGTGGAAGTAGGTAGAGCAGGAGAAGAGTTTGTGTTTTATGTACTGTTGCACTGATAGTAAGGGCTGTTAAAAAGTAGAAGCAGTTGCCACAACTTAATTATGCCCCTTCTTGCAAGCATTAGTACTAAAATGTAGATTACAGAAAGGAATTTTTTGTCATGTATGAGAACATATATTTATTATATGTTGCCCTTTTCAGTGTTATTTTTTTTTTTCTCTTTTAGAAGGGTGTTTGCCTAGTTTATAAGAAGTTTAGTTGTGTGGGCCTATACTTAATTGTGCTGTGCTGGGCTATACTAAGTTTGTTGCAATCACTGTCTGTGTTTCATTTATGTATTGCCCTTGTTTTGAATGAGTTTGAATTTGCTTCACAATGTACAGAAGCTTGAACTGAGCTGTATCTTACAGCACCACTGAAACTGATTTCATACCCTTGTCCTGCAACTGGCATGTGTGTGTGCCTGTGCTTTTCTGTGTTTAGCACTATTTTTCTGCAGTCATTCAAAGTAGTTGCTACTGGTCTCTGTTCATAGGATCATAGGAGGTTACTAGACTAATGGCCCCAGGACCCTTACATGCCTAGTCCAATTCAACCCGTGTTCCCAAAGGTGTCTGGTTCTTGTACACACTAAAATCATTACCTATTGCCCCCGTCCAGGAGTGACACAGAAGGAACCCCTGGGTTGAATTTCCGGTTACCCATCCAATCGTCCAAATTGCACTTAAATAAGGCCAATGAGGGGCTTTGTTTAACATGAATTGCAAGCTTGTTCCAAGGTTGTTGATGTCATATACCAGGTTAAGGTCCTTTGAGCGAGTGATCCGTGTACCATTTGACTTGCGAATGAGCAGCATTTTCATTACAGCTGGGTCAGAGATAGCTGTATATGCAAGGCACAGTTTACCTCTGAGCAGTCAGTATAAAAAATAGTAAAGTGACAATGACTTCATCCTTTCTGCATAAGACAGATCTTGAAGATCCTGAATTTTGTTTGTAAGGAACATTTTGTGGTCTCTCCAATTGGTGCAGGTGTTTGGAAAGGTGTTGTACTACTATTACTGAATTACTCTGGTCTGTTCCTAGCAGATGGTTATGCCTCAGTCTTATATTACACCTACACCAGGAATATATATCAACATTTTATTGAAAGGGTCGCTTGGGTGAATGCTTCATTTTAGTGGCTGCACATACTGGGAAGTGTTACTGAGGGGTCATTTGGGGAAGTGTTTAATTTTGGTGATTGTGTATGCCTCAACATTTTACTGAAGGGGTTGCTTGTGGGAATGTTTCATTTTGGTACATGTGTATACCTGGACATACTAATGAAGATGTTCCTTGGGGAAATAATTCACTGTGCATCAGGGAAGTGCTTCTGCATACTTGGTCAGACAGCTGAAGTGAGTGTTGGGAAAAATAGTTTATTGTGCCATTCTGGTGCTTGTGCATACACAATACACACACCTGATGGAGTTATTGGGGAAAATAATTAATTAGTGTGTCACAGAAAAGCTTTTGCATAATTGGAAATTCCATTTGGCTGTCTGAATGTATATTCTGATTTAGTCTTTCCATTGAATAATGTCTGGGTGATATGAGATGCTTAGCTAAATAGATTTTATTGCTGGTTGTTGGCATTGCTCAACCAGATATTTTGGACAATATTTCTGCCTTTTTCACTTTTGTGATGTATTGTAACCAGAGGGATGGTTAGGTGAGAACATGAATGACTACTTTTTGGACTAATTCCGACATGGATCAACCTGATAAGTTAAACATTTCTGCTTGTATTTTTTTTTTCTGATTAGACTCAGTAGTTGCCTGAATGAAATAAGGGTTATTACTTGCAGACTACTACCAGCATGGAGCTGCCATATATTTGTGGCAATATACCTGACTTTGTCAGTCATGTGTGGAATTTAGGTGGGAGGAAAGGCTCAGTAATATATAAGCATTGTACTATTTTTACTGAATTACTCAGGTCTTCTCCCAACAGATGATAATGAGTCTATGGCATAACAGATGCACAAGGTAATATAATGAATGCCTACTCATCGGGTTATGTGCAGCAATTATCACCTGTGCCTGAGCATGCAGGACTTTGCAGTAATGCAATGCAGGTCATTATCACATTAACAATAAGTGTGGTTACAATATAACACTGAGTCATTACCACTTTTGAGATAAAATTCTCAGCAGCTGTCACTGTTATTCACATAAGTAGAAGTTGTTATTACATTTATCACATTGATGCACAAATCAGATTTGGGTTTTTGTCTATGTGCAGTCATTTCAAGCCCCCCCCCATGTTCTGTAATTTTTACAATTTGTTTGATACACAGTAAAGTCCCCATTGTGGTTATAAACTTCATATTTTGGGAACTGCTACAACTGAACATTGTATCACTGGGCTGCTTTCCTGGATATGTAAGGTTTCAAGGGTGCCACTCTCATGCTTTCACTCCCTCCCTGACTTAGGTTATGAGAGTTATGACATGTTTTCATAGTTTGGTAAATATCTTTGCTAAGGAATTTGTCAGTGTGCTAAGTAATACCTAATTTTGAAGACAGTATCAATATGTACAACATGGTAAAATAACTGTGTCTGTATGCTGTACACATGTACAGATATCACAGTTTGTTTAGCACTTAGGTTATGGAAATTATGATTTTTTTTCATATTTTGGAAAATAACTTTGCAAGGTAGCATCTCAATGTGCTAAGCAATACATCATTTTGAAGACAGTATTAATAGTTCTAACACTGCAAAAAATTGTGCCTGTATGTTATACACATGTACAGATATCAAAGTTTGTTTTAGACTAAGGTTATGGAAATTATGATTTTTTTCATATTTCATAAAATTACTTTGCAAGGGAGCATCTCAATGTGCTAAGTAATACATCATTTTGAAGACAGTATTCATAGTTACAACATGGTTAAAGAACTGTGTCTGTATGTTCTACACATGTACAGATATCAAAGTTTGTTTAGGACTTAGATTATGGAAATTATGATTTTTTCATATTTTGGTAAATAACTTTGTAAAGGAACATGTCAGTGTGTCAAGTAATACCTCATTTTGAAGACAGTGTTACTCCTTACAACATGGTAAAAACTGTATCTGTGTACTGTGCACATGTACAGATATCACAGTTTGTTTAGTTTTGCAGGATTATGAAAATTATACAGTTCCAATACTTCTCATCATTATGCCCATATCTTTGCAAGGGAGCATGGTGATGACACAAATGATGCATCATTTTGAAGCTGTCATTGAGCCACACAACCTGTATACTGATATGTAGCCTCGGTCTGTTACAGGTGATGAGATATTATGCTTTATTTATCAATTATGAGAAATATTATATTAATCATATTTCTGTGAATATCTCAGTAAAGAAACATCACACAATAATGGTTAAGGTAGCATTGTAAAGCTGGCATTCATACAAATAAAGTAAATACACATTGTATGGGTCTACATGGTACATTGATCAAGATAGTGTACCTTGTTTCTCCAAAAAGGAAAAAAATAT
>NC_056728.1:1874566199-1874691199 GCF_019279795.1 Protopterus annectens
TATATATATATATATATATATATATATATAGATATATATGTGTGTGTGTGTGTGTGTGTGTGTACATATATATATATACATATATATATATATATATATATATATATATATATATATATATATATAGAGAGAGATATATATAGAGATATATACACATATAGATATATGTATATATATATATATATATATATATATATATATATATATATGATTTTATATATATATATATATATATATATATATATATATATATATATATGTATGTATATATATATATATATATATATATATATATATATATATATATGTGCATATATGCATAACATATTTCCATAACATTTAGTGGAGTCATTCCTCAGCACCAAATGTCACAACCTGTTAGTGCAAGGAGATGTCATGCAAGTATTGCAAGTATAAATTTAGACTTTTGCTACTGCAACAGGGGTTGTCTTAAGAGAAATGTGTAGGCAGTCACATCTGATATTGACATGTATGCCATTAGTTACTGACAGTCATCATATGATCATCATAGTAAAGTACCACACAAATCACAGAAATGATCCTGTGGAATACAGCAGTGATATGACCAATAAATGTGGACAGTCTGACACACTCTGGTCAGTCCAGAGGTATACACAGCACCCCTTTGTGCAAGATTTTTGGACCAAGCCTTACAAAGTGGATGCTTACAGCCATGTTAGTGGGGATATCAAGAATATACTGGAATAGATAAGCTCATACTGTTTATGCATTCACACCCTCCTGTCTGTCCTGACACATAATAACTAGAGGAGCAGTGGTCACAAGCCCACATACTACCCACTAGTTAGTGACATTCATCTGTATAGCATCCCACTGCTTTGTCAGAAATCGACAACAGTTGTGATGGCCCAGCAACAGTATATCTGACAAACATCTTGACATAACATCACCTTGGATAAATACACTGAGCTGCTAGGCATGTCACAAAGCACTGTGCAAACTACATGCAGACTGCCACAACACTGGCCTACATTTTGTATGGGGGAATACACATGTCCCTTCTAATATAGCAGGCTCTTCAGGCATGTAATAGCACAGAGTAACAGACACCTGTGTGAATGTGCATACCCACAACCAATCTGAACACAGCCACAGTTACATATGGTAAGTGCACTTAATATTATAGTATATGGACTGTGTGAACAGCACCATACTCAAATGTGCCACTGACACACTAACCCTACATATACTTGGCCAATACACAGTGTATTCCAATGCCTGACTGTGGTATGGGACATGTGTCGGTCTGGCCCTGCAAACATGTACGCCGATAGGGTACCATACACTGCAGCAGCAATCAACATCACATAGAACAGGACCAAGAACAATGACATCTACCACAGTCTGTACACAGGTCAAGGTACATATTCACATTACACATTTTGTTGACAATCACCATAAGTACACAGACCTCACTACTGTACACACTACAACAGAATGTCCAGGTTTTGTCCTCAAATATAAGCCCTACTATACATAACATGTTTAGAGTCTGATATCTCACTGGCCTGTTATCACATATGATGTCAGTAAATAATGATGCACTAAACATATGCACCTCTTACTACATGACATATGTACACAAGTTGACAGAGTTGTGGCTGGAGGCACTAACACAGGGGCAATATTGACATGTTGCTGTGATAAACCCATACATTTACTTGTTTAACAGGGTTTGTTGTGACGTGTCTCTTGAGGGATATGAACTCAGTAACTCATATAGCTGTCATCATGTACTGATTGCAATCCTCTGAGTATGCTACTGCATTTCTAAAGACAGGACATGTGTGAGTAACACACCACATGTAAGACTCCAAACACTTGCCAGTCTGCAGATAGCCCTACAGGTGAGAGTTTCCTCAACTACATAACACTGTCATGACAGATATTAAAGCATGTAGAACAGCCATATCCACAGAAACCCTGTTAAACCAACATTACTTCAAATGTAGAAGAGCAATGCTTACATTCTATCCTCATCTGGAACATCCCCCTCCTGTTTGTTGGCCTGTCTCCACAGTGTATGTTGTAAGAGGTATATCCAACTACCCCCTGTGATGCTGTTTGTCAAACACTCACATGAAGTCCTGCTCACAGTGAATGAAAAGGGCCAACACCCACATGAAGTGCTTAGTTATAGGAGTGTGTTTCCATGCAATTGGCTATAGAAATAATACCATATCTGTTCCACATGTAATTAGCTAGTGGGAGACTGCAATTCATGCACAGGCCATCAGCTGATCATGAGCATCTCTTACAAACCACAAGCTGCTGCCTAAGCAAAGCAGGTGTACTTTTCCACATCCAACAGAGAAGGAGTGAGAGAGACAGACAGAGACAAAGTAAGAAAGGAAGGGAGTAGGAGAGTAAAAGCTAAGCATGTTTCTTTAGGATCCATGAGTAGAGAGTGATATCTGGGCATTATGAAGGTTACCTATAGTGTGTCACATGGTAATTGCACATGGCTGTACACATTTATGGTTGACTAGAATCACTACAGTGTTTGGAAAATGTTGGCCTTGTAATGTTGACAATGAGACATGTAGCTCCTCAATATGATGATGTGGCAAAACCCTCAATGCAATGGACACTGTCATTACATAATCACCCCAACACTCACACAGGACACTGATAATACACACAAACACACACCAGTACTGGGTTTCAACCCCCTACCTGACTATGTATTGTTATTACATCACTATGCAGTTATTGCACACCCCAAGGAGCTTTTATGTTGAAAAGCTGTCCAAAGGTGAGTGACATCAGCAACAGTGATAAAGGAGGGATACGGGAAGTATAGTACATGTGGCTGTCCACAAAAGTAGGTGTCAATGAAGACACAACCACACTCTCTCAGGGACTCACACACATTATCACAGTTGGCAGGATTAGAACTCCTAACTAACTAGTTTGCTGCACTACAGTATTACGCAGGTATCACATGCACTACAGAACTTATCAGGCTGATACATGGCCAAAAGGTTATTTCAAGATGTCTGACATCAGAAGGCATGCTACAGTAGGGCAATGGGAGGTGTAATGAGCATGAATGGCTTCAAAATCATTAATCTCCACACACCCACACAAACACACACACACACACACACACACACACACACACACACACACACACACGCACACACACACACACACACACATACACACAGATTTGTCAGTACTGACATGCATGGATTCATTGCTTCACAGATGTGTAGTAGCTGACTGTGTCAGAAGAGTGTTCAAGGTTAGGCAAAGGGTATACCTTGGCATCAGGCCACATGACAATGGTTTCCAGTGTGGAAAACGCAGGGAACTACCAATGAAGTGGTTGTTTCCTAGCCAAGTGTGTTTGTGTATGAGACATGGGTGGAGAGTGTTCTATGGGTAATACAAGGGTTGCCTATATTGTTCACCGATCCATAATGTCACATGAAAGGCTACGGATTGTCTATACCAGCATCTCTGCTGTTTTACGTGTGTTGTCTTTGTAAGGTGGACTTTGTGGCATATAGTAGGTCAATATAAGAATTTAGCAAAACCCAGCCCACAATGAATCCTGTCATTACACAATCACAGCAACCTCCACACAGGATACTGATGACAAATACACACACACACACACACACACACACACACACACACACACACACACACACACACACACACACACACACACAATTGCCAGTACTATGATTCATAGCCCTACCTGCCTATGTATTGCTACTACAGTGTACCACATTTATTGCACACGCTACAGACCTTATTGGACGGATGTTGTCTCAAGGTACTTCTATGGTGAGGAACATCACCAGCCCTTGTAAATACTGGCATTGGGTGATGTAGTGGGTGAGAGATCCCAAAATTAATTCCACTCTAATCACACATTTACATTTGCCAGGGATGAGGTTCATACCTCTAGCTAACAACCTGTACAGACCATTATGTTATACACTTACCACATGCACCACTGACCTGAGATGATATAAGCTTTGCAGAGATACTTGTAAAGTGGGTGATATCTTCAGGACTGCTAAAGTCAGGCTCTGAGATGTGTACTGGCTGTAAATAGGGACAAAAACTTTGAGGTACACACACTTGCCACAGATGGGACTTAAGCCCATAGCTTTGCAGTTACTGCTACTACACTGCTCTGCATTTATGGCACCTGCCACAGAGCTTATAGGGCTAGCCCTTCACCAAAGGTGTATTTCAAGGTGAATGACATCAACAGCCTTGTTAAAGTAGGGTAATGGGAGGTGTAGTGACTGTGAATGGCCTCAAAATCATTACTGTCTACACACACATGGAGTTCCACAGTTGCCATATTTGAGATTAGAACTCCTATCTAACTAATACATCACACTACAATATTATGCCATTATAGCACATGCCACAAAGCTTATAGGTCCATCCCTTCTCCAAAGTTGCTTTTCAAGGTGAATGGCATCAGCAGCCTTGCTAAAGTAGGGCAATGGAAGGTGTAGTGACTGTAAATGGCCTCAAAAGCATTGATCCCTATACACATAGAGTTTCATAGCTGCCATGTCTGGGATTAGAACTCCTACCTAATTAATACATCACACTACAACATTACGCAGTTATAGCACATGCCACAATGCTTACAGGACTAGCCCTTCTCCAAAGTTGTTTTTCAAGGTGAATGACATCAGCAGCCTTGCTAAAGTAGGGCAATGAGAGGTGTAGTGACTGTGAATGGCCTCAAAAGCATTGATCCCTCCACAGACAGAGTTTCACAATTGCCATGTCTGTGATGAGAACTCCTACCTAACTTGTACATCACACCATAGCATTACACAGTTATTGCACACACCACAGAGCTTATAGGAATGATCCTTATCCAAAGGGGTATTTCAAGGTGACTGACATCAGCAGGCTAGCTAAACTAGGGCAATGAGGAGTGAAGTGTGTGTGAATGGGCCATAAACCATTCATCTGGAAACACACACACAGCACTCAGTCACACACAACTTTACATTTGACAGGACTGTGTATACAACTTCTAGATGAATAATGACTTGTACTGTCATGTTACACAGTTATTAAAAGCACCACAGAAACTATAGTGCTGAGGGCTACCAGAAGTAAATGTCTACAGTGATAGACATTGGCACATCATGTGATATTGTCCAATTGGATGTGTGGTGGGTGGGACAGGCCTCATGATGGGAGGCTCTTTGTCACTGTCTGTCTCTCTCTTTTCCCCGCATCTATGTTTGTGTATGTTTGACCTATTATAGTGTGTTGTCCTTGGATATATGTATGTATCCCTATCCCATGTGTGTGCAAAGCATGACCGGTGTGCAATGTGGAGTGTGTGCACAGAAATCTGTGACTGACAGATATGTATAGTCCACTGTAGTTGCCAGACATGGGCTTCATTTCTTTAAATGTGGGAGCATGCCCAGTATGACCTTCTGTATTGAATGTGTGAATCCATTCCAGGTAGCTTGTACTCCAGTGCAAGCATTTGTGTTCTACACTTACAGATAGCAACCTGTTTCTTCAGGATACCTGTAAATAGGTTGACAATATGGGGTCACAATGGGCAAAGGTGGGATACTGTAACTAATTGTGTCTGTGCAGCTTCTGCTACATGGTTTTGGTGTTAGCAGAGATATTTAGACATATGTACTGTTTTACACTGTGATGTATTATGTCATAAAATACTGACAGATATACATATTTGCTCAAAGTAATTTCCTGGGGAATAAAAGATAAATGAAGCTGTGTCCAGTATTGTGGTCTGCTGCATACATATTCGTGCACAATCATGCCATTCTGGAGGGAAAGATACAGACACTTGCTGATGGGTCTGTGTAAATGGTCCAGCACCTTGATACTGTGGCTGCTGTGGATCTCTTGCTTGTACATCTATCAACGTGACAGAAATGCCATATCCTGCTGTGGCCATGTCTCTCAGCTGTACAGATTCACACAGGTTACCCAGAGGCAGGGCTCATATATCTGGTCATTACCCCTTCACATTGTTGTTTATGAGCAGGTTTGTAGACACCCATTCCTGTGTTTGCAGGCAGGGATAGTATAGGCACACATCACAGTTTCAGGCTTCACACACTCCTTGGGGACCATGCCCCCCCCCGCTGTTATTTTATTATCTTCCTAACATTATACAAGAGATATCTGATAAGTATCCCTATAGTTATCACTTCATCACAACAGTATTTAGGGGTTGGACCACAGTTCATGCAGTAGGACATGGTAGAGATGCTACTAGGATTTGTCAGCATGGCCTTGCATTTGTGTTCTGTGGACTGTGTTGTGTCATTATTTGGGACTCCATGAGATAACATACATTGGCAGTGCAGGTGAGACACAGGCCTTTGACAGAGGATTGTAGGGCATTTGGTAGTGATGCAGGCCATCTGTAGCTGGCCAGTGCATTCTGTCACTCCTACAGTCCCAGACTGCAAGCCACTGTATTCCCCTGGGAGTGACAGGGTGGGTGTGCAAGGTGTTAATGGCAATAGTTTCTGTCCTTACTAATCCATTGGTGTGAATGCTGGCAGGGTGCTGCTTACAGCTAGAGGCACATCTGCATGGGACACCTCTTCAGCATGCTGCATTCTGTAGGTATTCCCATACAGAAGTGGGGGTCATATTGTACTCATTCCAAACAGCAGGGATATGACCTGTGAGGTACCTGTGGCTGATGGTGGGGTGAGCTGAGTGCATGTGTGCTATGGAAGCTACTTGCAGCTGACTCACAGATATATGTGGGGCATTCCCCTTATACTGGCTTGTGTGGGGACATCAGTGGTTTCTCAGTACTTCATAACTGTGCTTTTTGTGGTCTGCCAGTGTTTGGCCAGACTACATCAGTGTTCCATACTACACAGACAACTAATGTGCTACTAACCTGTATGTACAATTCCAAAGATGTGTCCATTTGACAGTAACATTTTATACACTCTCTGTCTAGGGTACTTCCACCTGTGTACTGTGTATATGTCTTGGCCCACACTCATGCCATGTCCATCTTTCAGATGGTGATAGATATTACTTCCGGACAATTAGTATGGATTACTGCTGGATTGGGTCCTGCTGCGATGCATTGTGTTTGGCACTGCAGTTGTTAGAACTTGGCCCTGTCATCAACACGACAGGCAAATGGCCACTGGGACACAACCCTCCATACCTACATGCTGACCACTTTCACATAATATGCAACACACAACAACCTAACACACAGAACCCTGCATATTGTACATGTGCAACATTCTATCCTGCTAATTTGGCCAGCTCAGGTAATCTGTGCTCCACTGTTATTATACCCACATGTGCATGTTACTACATTTCTACATAGGATTGTGTGTGGGGTGGGGGTGGCACACTTGACAACTATAAACATTTGCTATGACTGTAGTGGTATTTCAGGTACACTATTGGCTTCCATTTCATTCTGTATTCTGACCTATCATGCAGACTACAGACATATCAATGTAGTACAGATCTTAGGTTTTATTGACCTATATTTCAGTTTCAGACTTCTTACCCTTAAGAACTAACATCCCACTGCCTGACCTGTTGTACTCTGTCTGTGTAGGTCTGAAGGGGGGGCTGTTCTCCATTGTCATCAATAGGAGGTCTTAGCATGGCCTTTCTTGGTGGTCATCTACACCTGTCCTGCTGGCTGAGACTGTTGTTGGGTATATCAGCCTCACTGACATGCATGTGTATGTCCTATGGTCACACATTTGGCCCACCACATGTCCCGCAGTGGGATTTGTCACCTTGTCTAGTACTGCCTACTTTGTTGACACCAGTATTTGTTATGGATGTCATGCTGCCCATATAGGTGTCTACTATTTGCTGCCATTCCATTCAGCCACCTAATTCCCTTGCATGCTCACATCTGTACCAGAGATACAAGTAGCAGAACATACTACTCCATTCAGCAATTGATAGTGAGAGTGACTTACCTTGCGGCTGTGCCAGTATTGAGGATGGTGCTGGAGGGCCGACTATATTGGATGCATATAGTCCACTCCCTATACATGGTTAAGCACATGTAGTGTCATGTTTGGCATCCCTTTTACTGTATGTGCGAGTCAGAGAGAGATGTCATTCCCTGGGTTCCTACCATGTCAGTTTATGTGCTATGCATTGCCTTTCTGCCAAAGCCCGGGCATACTGGGCATGCCTACTTCTGCCTACAGGGGCACTCTGTGGCTGTGCTGGCCTTGGGGCGCTGTGTGGCCCTGCCCCATGCTGTTCCTGCTGCAGCGTTTTCCACAGGATCATATTGTGTAGTATGGCACATACAATGACAATTTGGGTACATGTAGTTGGAGAGTACTGCAGGGCTCCACCAGTTATGTCTAGGTACCAGATCCATGACTTGAGCATCCCAATCACATGCTCTATTATGATTCTGGTCTGTGCATGTACCTCATTATGGAGTTCTTGTTCTGGTGTGTGTGCATTTCTGATGGGTGTCATCAGCCCCGGCTCCAGTGCGTAACCAGGATCCCCCATTAGATGGCCATATGGGATGTCTTCATTGGCAAATCTCTAGTACAGCTGCATCAAATGGCAGATGTGGGAGTCATGATAGCTTCCAGGGCTGCCAGCACACACATTCGTTATAATGCTCTGGGCATCGCACACAACCTAGTAGTTGATGAAGGGGAAGCTCTTGTGGTTTATTTAGACCCTACCCCACTCACCACATGGTGCTTTGGTGTATATGTGTGTGCAATCTATAGGACCCACTACCTCGGAGTATTCTGCTATTTGGTGGAAGAGACCCATATTCTTGGTCAATGCCTCAGGGTGTTGTGGAAATATATGTGCTCACCGGCATGTGCTGATATGGCATCCATGAACTGGTGGAGTACCATGGATGCTGATGCCTTTGAGATCCCCATGATATCCCCAGTCGGACTTTGGAAGGTACCTGTGGCTAGTATTCTTAACCCTACACATACCTTGGTATCCACTGGGATAGGTTCCCCTCTGTTGGTTCTGTGTGTGAGGCGTGGCCAGTACAGCTCAACAATTTGCTGTAGGAGGTCCCTGTCCACCCTATAGCACTCCACTATCTCCAGCTCATGTAGACCCTGGTGGAGTACCCTGGGTCTAAACCCTCTTCTCCTTCTCCTCAGTGTCAGTTGGTCACCAGCATTGTCATCCTCACCATCCTCAGCCTCTTCCACATGTTGATTTATGAGAGCAAAAGCAGCCCCTATAATTTTGTTGCTTTTGTTAAGTAAAATTTTCCCATTTGTGTACACCGGTGGTGTAGAATGTGTGAGTAAAAACAGAGGGAAAGGTGTTTGCATAGTTTATAGTAGTGTGCTGGGCTGGGCTGCTGCCTGTGTATTTGGCTGATTCTGAAACATTGCACCTGCCAGCTATTTTAGTTCTCCTTCATTACCTTCCTATTGGTGTTTTCACTTACCATTCCCTTCCTGTTTAAGCCCCGAGGTGCGCCGCACATACCCAGTGCTCAGATGTGAACGGAGCTGCTATTTCCTCTTTTTTTTTTTTTGTTTAAAACCCGGTGCGGGGAGCGCCCACCCGTTTAGACAATGTAAAGACATACCCCCTTCCTTAGCTCTGCTTAGCTAAGGACAAACACGGGCCACAGAGTTCCAATAAGCTTACAGCATGCATGACACACCCCCTTATGAAGTCATCTAGCTCTTAGGCATACACCATGGTCTTACTACACCTACACTGTTGGGTGCAAGATAGCACTGAGGGGAAATCTGTGATTCAGGATCATTGCCCTCATTTGCATAGGATTGACTGCTAATGCATGGTTACAAAACCAACACTCAGCCTTCCCCCTTAGCAACAACTATTCCATGGTCTTGTTGTGTTATGCATGGCATTGACTATTATGGCAAAATTATGATTTGGTTTAAAAGTTTATTTCCAGCTTTTTTTATTATTTTCGGGACAATCACGTTTGCGCACCACTGCCCTGCGCCTAAACGGCCGAAATCAGCCAACAAACAAAAGTTAATCTTTATAATTTTTAAGTTATTTTTCATGTCTATGGCCATATATTTGGTTTTTGACAGTTAGGCATGTCAAAAACCAAATATATGGCCATAGACATGAAAAATAACTTAATACAGGCATTTATATGAGCTGTCATGCCTCCATTTTGTAGTTTGCAGAAATGCATTAAGCTACTGGCTGAATACATTTTTGCAGTCTACATTATTCCTGCACAGACATCTGCCTGCTTCACTAATTCATCTCATTTGCATGGTTTTCACCAGCAAATGAGGTCATTAGCCAACAGGGGCTGTGTTCATGCAGGAATTGTGCAGGAGCGCTCGTGCACGTCCCGGGAGCTTATTCCTGGATCACACGGCAGCCATATTGCGCTATTCCTGCACACCATGCAAAATTTGCTGAATCCTGGGGTTATACTTTAAAAATTAATTCAGAACTTTTGTTAGATCTATAAAATATCTGTGTTTTCTAGCATGGTAAATATATATGGGCATTGATTTCCTTTTTACATTATAGTTTAGTATGATAAGGTTACCTGTCACCTGTAAGTTTACACGTTTTACCTATTCAGGTCCCACTTTGTTATTCTTTTTTATTTAGAGATCTAGTGATAATAATATTGACTGAGCGAATAATTTAGGAATGTTTTAATGGGTAGTTAATACTACTATTACTTAAATCGGTATGTAATATACTAATATTTGTTGGATTATTTAATACCTCTTATTACTAGAAGAGGATTATTAAACTTTTTGTAGTAACGGGGATAGTTTTAAATGGCAAAATATATAACCCAGTTAACAGTCTGTTATTATTTTTGACCTATATATAATATATTAATTATTTGTAAGTCAAAGTAGCATTTGGTTAGCTTGTTGAAGAATTTGTAGGTGTTGGTAGGTAGAGCAATAGTATAGTAGTTTGTCTACTGAATACATAAACTAAGAACTTTGGTGTCCATGGTAGGTTGTGTTTATTAGCGATATATACAGTTATTGTAGACTTGTATTTGATTTTATTTATAGTTTTAACAGTTTAATTTGTAGAAAGGAAGAATTCAAATATGTTGAATGTTAAGACAGTGTTGGAGGAATGCATTAGAGTCATATATATAATTAAATTAACATGGTGGATAAGTGTGTCATATTATCTTTTAAAATTAAACTTTTTAAATGCACACGATGGATATGTTTTATCTGTTATCTATTAATGTAACTGGATTAAATAATGGCAACAAAAATATTAATGAGATATCTAAAATTAAATAGAGGAGGCATTATATTTTTGTAAGATGCTCACTTGATAGATAAAGATATACAATATTTAGATAACTTAGGTTATTTAATATTATCACCTGCTTCTTCTATCAAAAAGAGGAGAACTGTTATATTTTGAACAAAATCAAATGTAATGCCTAAGACCATGGAATCCATTAATGATACCAAAGGAATGTATACATTTGTAATAATTAAATATAATGGCAAACTCTGCACACCAGCTAATTTTACTAGATCTCTGGAATTGGTGCAAAATTCACATAGACATATTACAAAGTCATTTGAATGGTAGTTTAAGTTTTGCAGGGGATTTTAACTGCATATCTAGTAATAAAGATATAAGTGAACAGAAGCAACATAAAATAAGCGAAAATACTGCCTTCAGCTAAAGCTCTAAATAGATGGATTAGTAACAATAATTTATTTGGTTTACTAGCAAAAGCAGAAGTAAGTCATTGTTCTTCACTCATTATTCTTATGTGCATGGGGCACAAACTGGTATTGATAGGATTTATGTCTCTATAGATTTACTTAATAAAGTGATTTTTTTTAAACTAACTCCTTGTCCATTATCTAATCATAATGCACTAAGTATTAATATGGTGATGGATTTATGGATATTTCAGATTATTTATAAAATCTGAAATATGATGATATTTAAAGAGTTTAAGAATTAACTTAAGGAACAAATTGAGATTTTTTTTATCCTTCAGTGATAATGGCCAGGTTAGTAAATTCATACTATTGGACTCCCTAAAATGTATATTGAAGATAGAAAGGAAGATGGGCTAGCAATAAAATAAAAAAGTGGGATAAAGAATTATTAGAAGTACAAGATAAAATGCACAAAGAATGTTTAAACAACAAACAAATAAATTAGATAACAGTGAAGTCATTAAAAATAATGACAAATTATCAAACAGTTTAACACAAAGTGGAGAAGCTTTAGAAAAAAATAAAATTGCACAGGTACACAATGACTTCAAAAATCTACATAGATTAGCTAATAGAAGTAAGATTTTAAGCAAAAAGGCACATATCTGTAATATCCAAAATCCTCACACTAATAAACTTACTTCAGACAGAGGAAATACTTAATATTAAAAAAATCCATTAGGATATTAATAAAGATAAAAATAAATTGACACTTATTTAAAGCAAAATGTTACTAATAAACTTAATGACCAAAAATATATCTGTTGAATAAGCCTTTTACCCTGATAGAAGTTAAAAAAGCTTTAAAAAAGGAAAGCAGTGGTAAATCTCCAGGGTTAGATGGTTGAAGTGTGGACTTATATAGTCTGCTCCCATTAAATATTATAGAATTGCTGAGGGATATTTTCAGGATAATTCAGAGTAACACAATAATTCCACCCTCATGGAAATTGTATGTAATGTCATCTATACTTAAACAAGTAAAGGATAATAAGTTAGTTTTCTCATGTAGACTTATTTCATTATTAAATGTAAAATATTAAATATTTACTTCAATTTTTACAAGATTAGGTGATATAATAGATTAATTAACAAAGATCAAACAGGATTTATAGTCAGTATGTTAATGTATGATAATATAAAAAGGGTTCTAACTATCTCAGATTTAGCAAAAGGAATGAACAAGAAATTAGCCCTAATTAGCTCAGATATCGAAAGAGCTTTTGCTTTTGCAGACTGGAACTACTTGTTTAAAACTTTAGAAGCATTTGCATTTCTAGAATAGTTTATCAGAATATTAAAATATATATATATATATAATATATATATATATATATATATATATATATATATATATATATATATACAGACTCCAAAGCATACATTAGAACTGGATCTTAGATTTCTCAATGATTCACTTTAAACAAAGGCACAAAGCAAGGGTGCCCCTTGTCTCCTGTACTATTTGCATTAGTTATTGAACACTCAGATAATAGTGTAAGAAGCAATGAAAATTGAAAAGTTTCAAGAAGTACCACCTCTGAAATTTAATAATAATAAAACTGAAACTTTAAAGTCAGTTACTAGACTGTATATTTAAAGATAAATATAAAAATAATTGGGTAGGAAAATAACTAAAATATTTAGGAATAAAAATCCATCAAGTTGTGAGTAAGATTATTAATAATAATTTGGAAAAGTAATTGAAGAAGTGTTACTACTTATTAAAATTGGAATGATTTTTTTTTTACTTTTGAGGATAGGTTAGTGTTTATTCAAATGATTGTATTACCCAAGATTATATATATTGCATTCAGTAGCTTTAACACCTAACAAAATACTTCTAAAGAAACTGGAAAATGTTAACTTCATTTTTATGGTATCCTAAAAAGGCAATAATTGCTTATAGAAATCATATACAATTTTGGGATTATAATGTATTAGCTTCCCAGATGTAGGATTTTATTCTGTTGTTGCACGTTTTATCTCTGTGATACTCTGGATAGACTCAACTTAAACTAGTCAATGGAGAAACACCCAGGAGCAAACTATACTAAATTCTTATAAGTTTATTAAATATAATAAATTAGAAATATGTAATAAATTAATTTCAGTATTTAGACTTTGTATATATGAAATATTTTTTAAAGCAGTTAAAGAATATGTTTTTAAAACTACATTAATATCAAAATGGACATTTATTGAGCTTTGCCATTGCATATATCTGTAGATTTAAGGAAACTTGGAACAATGTTAAAATGAATTTGCTAAAAAGTAATGGATTAGTATTATGGTTTGATTGCTTTGAAAAAGAAATAACTATGTTATCAGAATATTTAATGAAAGTATATAAGTTGGATGCATCTGATAGCCAGTTAACAGTATCCATCACTAAACAATTAAATGAATTTGTGGATAATCTGAGTGAAGAAGAACAGAATACCATGCCCTCATTATATGAATATATGAATGCTATTATTAAAGGTAAAACACAAAGATGCCAAACAGGAACAAAAGGATGAGCCACTCCACAGTACAAAATGCACCTATTCAGGCCAAATTCAATAAAACTAATTCTGGACTTTATTGAAGAAAATAAAACAAATGATAAATGCTTTCGTCCTGACAACTTCAGAACTTCATCAGATAATGAATTCATTTACACAAACCATTTAAATAGAAGAGAGGAAACTGGGTAAAACAATCATTAAAAGTTAATATATTTAAAATGACACACCCCCTTAAAGAAAAATCATGTAAAAACCATGCTTTATATATTAAAACTGGTTAAAATGCATAAATAAATATGGAAAATTCAAATTGTATTCTAAAAACATAATAAAATATATAATTTAATAGTACAGAAGAAATATATATATTTTTAAAGGAATGCTGTTATCTTTTTAAGGCTTTTAATTTCAACATAAAGCTAATGGAAATGTGTTTGTTTAAGCCTGGCCAACTTGATGCATTAAGATGCAGTTGCCAGTAAACCTATCTCCTGTCTAACAAAAGTGACCATTAGCAATTTGAATTTTCCACATTTATTTATGCATTGTAACCAGTTTTCATATATAAACCATGGTGTTTACATGATTTTTCTTTAAGGGGGGTGTGTCATTTTAAATAAATTATTAACATTTAATGATTGCTTTACCCAGTTTCCTCGGTACTATATAAACGGTTTGTGTAAATTAATTCATTATCTGATGAAGTTCTGAAATGGTCAAGACAAAAGCGCTTATCATTTGTTTTATTTTCTTTAATAAAGTCCAGAATTGGTTTTATTGAATTTGGCCTGAATAGGTGCATTTTTTACTGTGGAGTGCCTCATCCTTTTGTTCCTGTTTGGCATCTTCGTGTTTTTCAACAGTTTTTCCTTTTGTCTTTTTTCACTGGTTCTTGATGGCCGACGCGGACAATTTGGATTTATCTGCTCATCTTGTGAATCAGGAAACTGATTTTAACACTCTACAGCATGCCATTTTGAATTTAACAGCTATTGTACAAAATGTAACCAAAAAGGTTGATTCTCTTCTGGCCACGCCCCATGGTGATGTAGCCATGTCCCCAGTGATTTAGCCACACCCCAATGATGTCAGATGCCTGCAGAGCACCCAAGAAGAAGAAGTGGTTGTCTCTACAAGTTTGCAGAGTGTTTTGAATGATGGAAACTCATTACAAAGCCTTAATTCTTTGAATTCTACATCCTCAAGGACTGGATTAAGTAATGGAGATGAACATTCCATTCCTTGTGGACAGAGAACTATTAATTTGAACTCTCAACCAGTTTTTGCAGGATACAGTGGTCCTTCCAGCCACAGAGGTTCTGATCCAGTTTTAAAGGACTGGCTTACTAAAGCCATTGTTTTGAACAGTGAAAAACAACCAACAGGTGCTGTTTTTTGTATAATATTCAAGTTCTCCTAGAAGAATTTTATTATAAACTTTCTAAGATCAAGCACTTGCAGCTTGATAATGCATATTTTTCAGAATGTATAAAAGAGCATATTGTCCCTAAGGCACTTAGAATGTGGCATTACCCTAGTGGTTTGATAGCAGGCTCCAACCTGCATAAAGAACTTCTGGCTCTTTTTGATTCTCATGATGTTAAATATATGAAGGTTATTGTGAAAAGTAATGATGTTTTGATAAATGATTTAATAAGTAATGTTTCTGAGCTTGTTAAAATAATTAGTGAACACACACAATATAATAAATTTAAATGTCAACATACACGTATCTTTCATAGTATTGAGCAGTTATCTACCTCTATAACAGCACGTAAGGTAAAAAAAAAACTTAGGCATAAAAATGACTATGGGAATAGATTTGCTTACCCCAATCCACCTACCTCTCAGAAATGGGGCAATAAATTTCCTGACCATGGTCACACTCCTGCTGGTAATGATTCTTCCAGCAACACTGAAATAAACTGTGTTACAGTTAATAATGACCAAAACTATTTTTTAGGCCCACGAGAATTTCCATCCCTAAGACGGCTGGAGAGAATAAAGAACAAAACTGCATTTTCATATCAACCCCGGGGAACTCACCTGGGGAACACTTACCCCCCAACACCCAATGGAACATAAGGGGAGATTCAATCAGAGGTTAAGGGGGGCACAGAATCATACTTGGTTCAACAGGAATTAATTTATGATTCTTTAGACATTTTAGAGATGTCCTCTGATTATTTACTACTCCAGTATAACATTATCACCAATTGTGATGGTGATTTTAAAGTGTATAATTTTTCTGATGTGGTTATTGGTGTTGAACACTGTGATTTATTTTCAAAAGGTTTCACCTATGTACCTCAACAACCTACGGACATTTCTAACACTCTACTTGACTTAAAATTATACACACATAAGTTGAATTTTAGGGTCCTTTTTCAGAATTCATCACTAGAAAATGTTATCAACCCTTTAGACATGTCCAGCACCTTTAATCCTCCCCTTCACCCCATCATTCAACTATTTGAAAGAATATGTGAACTAGATATCCATACTTTTTTTTAAGGATTAATCAGAAAAGGCAGATGGACAATGATATGGAAACCATAATACAAGACATTAAAAGCATTCTTGATTTGGTTAGAATAATGAAACCCGACAAGGGTGGAGGTGTAGTTCTTATGAACCAGGTTGATTATGCTAACACAATGTTGTACATTCGGAATGGGAAGGCATATGCTAAAACCTCCCTTAATGAATTACACACAGCTTACAAAAGAATTAGAAATGATTTACAGGATTTATTTATTGAGGGGTCCATTACCATTGTTGAGTTAAGTTATCTCACTGTGTCATATCCCAAAATGTCAGTGATGTTTGGGTTACCAAAACTTCATAAGAACCTTGAACAACCACCCATGAGACCTATCGTGGACATAAAAGGTTCTATTACCCACCCTCTTGCAAAACTAGGCTTAAAGAACTGGTCTTTTCTGAAACCCACATATGTAAGGACTCATGGAATTTCTTACATCTCATCAACAACACTCCATTTCAAACCCATTATGTCCTTTTAACCATCGATATCAAAGACCTATACTTTGTCATTCAACATAATACAGGCTTAGAATGGTTTTCAGAATACTTATATGAAAGAGGCATTGAACACAACAAAGTTCACGTATATGCACACCTACTTGAACTTGTATTGAAAAACAACTTTATTCTCTTTAATCATGAAATCTATTTGCAACAGGAAGGTGTAGCAATGGGTTCCTTATGTGGGGGTCTATATGCAAACATTGTTGTAACCCAATGGGAAAATAAGTTTATGTTCAGCAGTCCAATGTTTAAGTATGTAAAATGCTACACCCATTTTTTGGATGATATCTTTATTTTGTGGGATGGACCCCCAGAACATATAGTAGATTTAATATCGTACATGAATTCCACCACCACCTTCTTGAAATTCACACACAACTACAGTATGGACCAGACCAGCTGCCTTTCCTAGATGTTCATTTCATTAAACATCACACCAACAACAAATTTGTTTCAAAAATATACAGAAAGGAAACTTATTTCAACTCCTTACTTCATTTTTCAAGTACGCATCCAATGAAACAGAAAAAAGCTATTGTAAAGGGACAATTTGTGTGGGCGGCCTGAATGGTATTAGTTATGGATGATTTCCTTAGTGAATGTGACAATTTGAAAGCCATGTTTTCAAGAAGAGGCAACCCATGCAAGTTTATTACTGACATTATGTTAAAGGTAGTAAACAAAAGGGAGAGAGGGCATTTTAGCCCTATAATAACAGACACTGATAGCAGCACCACCAATACCAATAATTTTACCCAGTCTTTAAGTGTGTAGAATCAAGAACTTAAAAGGGACTATAACACATCTTTTATTACTATAATACCAATGACAATTTTGCATTAAGGAAAATCTTGCAAAAGAATTGGACCATTCTAAACCAAGAGAAAGCCATTAGACCTTTCATTGATTCACACCCCACCATAGTATTCAAGAAAGGCAGAAACTTAAAAAAAACATTTTTGAGATGAAACTAAAGGGAGTGAATAATGTTGGGCACATGAAAAAGTGTGGCATGTGTAAATATTATAAACACATTAAGGAAGTGGCATTTTTCTGATAAACAACATTGAAGTGAAATTACATAAAAATATAATTGTGGATCTGAAAGGATTATTTATTGTGCCCCATGTAACTGTTGTAGCTGTTTTTACATTGGAAAAACTGACCGTAAATTAAAGAACAAAATTTACGAACATTTGTATGATATAAAATTAAAACAAAGATACAAATATAGTTTGTAAACACATTATGGAAAATGCTGGTCACTCTTTTCATTTCACTGTCATTGACAGTATTAAAACAGAACCCTGAGGTGGTGCCTGGTCACTTTTGTTAGAAAGGAGAGAGGTTTACTGGCAACTGCATCTCAGTGCATCAAGTTGGCCAGGCTTAAATGAAAACATTACCATTAGCTTTCTGTTGAAACTAAAAGCCTTAGAAAGATAACAGTGTTTCTTTAAAAAAATATATATATTTCTTCTGTACTATTAAATTATATATTTTATTATGTTTTTTAGAATACAGTTTGAATTTTCCACATTTATTTATGCATTTTATCCAGTTTTCATGTATAGATCATGTTTTTTACATGAGTTTTCTTTAAGGGGGTCTGTCATTTTAAATAACTTATTAACTTTTAATGATTGTTTTACCCAGTTTCCTCTGTACTATATAAATGGTTTGTGTAAATTAATTCATTATCTGATGAAGATCTGAAGTGGTCAGGACGAAAGAGCTTATCATTTGTTTTATTTTCTTCATTAAAGTCCAGAATTAGTTTTATTGAATTTGGCCAGAATAGGTACATTTTTTACTGTGGAGTGGCTCATCCTTTTGTTCCTGTTTGGCATCTTCGTGTTTTGCAATAGTTTTTCCTTTTGTCTTTTTTCACTATTATCAAAGGTAGTTTGACCTACAAAGTAAACTTGTCTAAGTTATACAAGTTAATTATAAATAATAATAATAATAATAATAATAATAATAATAATGTTGATGCAAAATTCTGGAACATCTTAGATTGAGTGACTCAGCAGATGGTAAAAATAAAAACTTTGCTACTTAAATCAGTTAGTCAAACTTCTTCAAGTTTATACTGAAAAGTTTTTTATGTGGAAATATATATGTATATATGTATGTATATATAATTCTTGTTACTTCTTATATAATCTCTGTGTCTAGAAAAATGACTTCTTCAGTTTGTTGGAGATGTAGGAAAGATGTAAAATCTGATTGGACACAAATGTTTCTGGAGTATGAAAAAATGTATATTGGGAAGAGATAAGTATGTTTTTAACTGGTTATGATCTCATAATTGTTCTTTAACTAGATCAGTAATATTAATTAATGTTACACTTCCTGTATCTGTAAAAGCCAAAGAGGGTCTCTTGGCAGTTGCTAGAAAAGTTATTACAAAAAAAATGGAAATCGAGCTCAGTTTCTATGTTCAAAGAATTTTTAAATTTAACAGCAATACTATGCAAAACTGAAAAATAAGTGACCAGAATAAGATCTGTAGATCATACTAAGATTTTAGTAGTTGGGATAACATGAAAATGTTATTGAAATACCAAAACTCTTAAGGTTTTTTCAGTGTATAAGATTACCTTGATGATTCAATATATTCATATCATTGCAGAACAATATGTGATGTTGAATTTCTTCCTGCATGTGTGTATTTCCCAGAAACACAATGCAAGGAAATAGTGTGATGAGGTCCACCAGACAGAAGCAGAGAATAAAAGTATTTGCATGATATTTTTTTGCAATGTGTCTCTGGGAAGTGTTTTTGGTGTTTTTTTGTTTTCAGTTGTTTGATATACCTGACAACTACTTCCTTTCCATGTGAAAAATTCACTGAAATGATTGTTCACTAAACTGAGTTTTCACTTAAGTAGTTTCAAAGAATAGTCATTCACTGAATAGACTATTCGACAAAGTGATATAGACCTGATATACCACCTTTGATTTGGGTTGATTTTCTTTTACTCTCTGTGTATATATTGTAAATATGTTAAATTAATAAAAATTTTCTTAAAGAAATCTGCACAAATTTTTTTCACATTTAGTTTTGACACTATTCCTTTTGCACTAATTGCTAATTTAACACAGTCTTACCAATTTAGTATAGAAATGAACAACAGCACACAGTTTGTAGTCATCCACAGACTTAGACAGCTAGATGCGAAATGTTTTGGCTTAAAGGTCTGAGAAATAAATAACAAATAGGAGGGGATCCAGCACTGAGTTCTTTGATATGTTGCTAGTAACTTTTATGATTTCAAATGTGGAACCTGTGAGTCTAACAATGCATATTTTGTCACACAATCATTTAGCTATGCAGCATGCAACATTTGAATTTATATTCAGCTTTTCAAGTTTCTCAATAATATCTGCATGGTAAATAGTGTCAAAGGCTTTGGAAAGTCTAAATATGTTATATGCACTGCTTAGCCTCTATGCACATCTTAATGCCTTTTTCAAAGAAATTAACAAGGTCAGTGAAGTAGTGCCTGCCTTAAAGCTTAATTTTGTATTTATAAAGTGTTAATGTGAAATATACACATGCACATATGTGTGGACGTGTGCATGTATGTGCATTTATTTGGGGGCAGTTCTGAGATTTCTGCATAACAAATGCTGTTTGCAAATGTGATAGTGGATCACTAAACTGGGGTAAACATCTGTTTCTCCCATTTTGCTGATAACTAAGTGTTGATAATAATGTTTTGGAAATGCCATGGGCTCCATCTCAAAAATAAATATTGTCTATCATTTTTATTCTCTGAAGTTCAGTTAACATGACTATAAAACATGTACACCAGCTGTTTTGAGTTTTGGGTATTGCCAGGTGTAAATTGAAAGCATTTAAAATATATTTTCCAATTTCTCACCATCTCACTGCCCATGATCTCTGTAGAGTTCATGCACACAAATTGTTATTCTCAGTGACTGGTGCTTCACTTTCTCCCATGCCACTCTGTCACAGTGCCTCCCCCCGATGTATCATTACACTTTAAAACTTCCTTCAGCTGTAATGTATAATTAATACTAAAGTTAATCACTTCATTATTAATATAAAAACATATTATACTAAGTTAACCTCTGTGCATGTTGCATCACCATCTACTTTCCAGCACAATCACTAATAGTCCTCTGTAATAAGATAAGCAATAAAAGTTCCATCGCTGTCTTATATATATATATATATATATATATATATATATATATATATATATATATATATATATATATAGTTTACTTTTTTTACTAACACCTTCTGACAAATTAATAGCTTTTTATTTTAACAGTGTCTCCACTGTAACTTCACCTAACTCAGGCATCACTAGTACTAATCCTCACTGCCATATTCATAAACATTTTACACAAAATGTATGTCAGCATTACAAAAAAAGCAAGCCAGTACTGATATCACAGTAAATGTGCATTCACCTTATACTAGTACTGTCTGTGTGATAAACCTGAGATACTCTCTTCAGATCTCCCTTCAAGATAAGTACACAAACTAACTCTATCTCAAAGATTATTCCTATTTAAAAAGCATCTTCATGTATTTTAACCTGCTATTCTGCTCTGATATCAAACCTAACCATGGAACCATCTGTCATAGCATAACATTTTGTATGAGAAACACCATGCAGAACTAAAGATTCATCATAAAAATGCAGTAAAAGCATTTCAACAAGCCTACAGATCTAGACAGTAGAATAGGATACTAAAACCTGACTCATTATCCTTATAGGGACACAGCTTAAGGCAAACAAAACAGAAAATGGAATAGTGTAACCTAATTGTAAAAATTAGATTGGGTAAAAAATCTAAAAACAGTCGAAATAGCAAAAATAAATTTACATAAGCTTGTACTAACCATGTCATACCCAACTGTCCATAATGACAATGGTGAACTTCTTTCTGCTACCATAATAGCATTCACATAACTGCCATTTACACACACCAATTTCCACCACAAACAACCTTAATCATGTAAAAGACATTCTTTGATATATTTTCAAGAGGAGAACATAGTACCATAGTACTGGGTGATATAATCATACAGTGGCCTGCAATAAATTTTTCTAAATCTTTTCTTTTTAACATAAGTAATATAATAACTCACTAGAACAAAAACATACAGTAACAAAAGCATGGTAGTTTGATTATTAACAAATAATCCTAAAAGTTATATAGATAAACAGGTACTATCAGTTTTGGTAAGTGATTAGAATCCCATTTATGCAATCTTGTGCTCAGCTCACATGGTCCTCTATATAAAAAGAAAAGAAAATATAAATAAGGTCCCTGTCTTGCACTCAAAACAAAACTAATTCTGAGTCATAGAGATAGCATCTTGAAAGACAGTAAAAGGTATTCTTCACCTCTAAACCTTCAGCAATAGAAAACACTCAGGAAAAAAGCAAAATGTACACTGTATAAAGATAAAATATATTTTGACAAACTGCAGTCTACTCACTTTAACTATCTGAAATATTTCTATCAAATCATTAAAACAGGTAAACAAGATTTGCTAAATCCAGTACTAAAAGCAAGAATTATTACTTAAAAAAGTAAGTCCCTCCTTCTTACAGGCAGTAGCATCACTTATGAATAAAGCAGATTAACCTATACTATAGATGAAACAGATATTAATGATGGTTCTTTTATTCTACAACCACCCACACTCAATTGAGTTAAGAACATTCTACAGAAGCTAAAACTAATCGTGTGCCTCCAACCGTCCTTCATAACATGTATGCCCTGTAGCTAAGTCTATGGTGTATGCAATTCTTATATTTAGTAAAAGATCATTTAAACATATTTTGCGTCTGATCTATGGAAAAATTCCTTTGTTACCATTCCATTTAAAGGTGATACATTAAAGGATTAGACAAATTATAGACCTGCAGTGAACCCTACCTTCCCTCTGTTTAAATTCTTGAAAAACTGAATGCATAAACAAGTCTTAGGACAGGTAATTAAATAATCTAATCTCTCTCACGCTGCATTGTTTGCATTCTGGTTTTCCTGCTTACATTACAGAAAGTGTTCACCTCAGTTTTCTAAACAAATTGTATCAAGAAAAAAAAGTCAAATAGTGGCTCTCTTTTTCTAGCTCTGTATGATGTTTTTTGCACTGTGTCTCACCAGCTGCATCTACAAATGCTAACCAACCTAAGTCTAAGTCAGCACACAATAAAATGGATTGTAAGATAGCTTACATTATCAAGATCAAAAGGTACTTTAATTTAATATTTATTTAATTTACAAACCAATTGCAATTGATGTTCCTCAGGATTCAGTTCTTAGACTTTTACTTTCCATCATACACATCCAGCCACACACACACACACACACACACACACATGTATATATATATAAATAAATATATATATATATATATATATATATATATATATATATATATATATATATATATATCAGTGAAATGCAGCTCAGTATTTTTAATGCACAGATAATTATAAAGCAGCATGCTCAACAAAATTCAGTCAACTCAAACCATAAATAGAATTTCATAATCTAGACAAATGGGTAATAAAATCCCTTTTAATTCTAAAAATATATATGTGTTCAATATACAGATTTCAAAATTTCATCAGTAAACAACATCACAGTTGAACAAGTAACACATTTTATGTTATTTATTTGATTACCATATGTATTATATCACGCACAAAAATAACATAAAATAGGAGTGCCACATAAATCCTAAACATATGATACAAAACAAACAATGAAAGAACTGCAAAAACCAATACTTACACCCAACTTGTTATATACCTTGTCATGTTTCACACATATTCCAAAATTCCTCCTACACAAACTTGAACAAAAGGAAAATAAAATAACTAAATTCGCTTCTAACTTTCAAAACAAAACAAATCATTGTTAAGTAGTTCATAACCTGCAATGGCTAGGAGTTTAGTATCCCATGCAATAGTCCAAACTTGCAGTAGTACATAAAATTCTGTATGATACAAAGGTGTTCAAGAGCAAATGTTATTCAAAAAGATAATTACTCCAGACAGCTTTGATCCAAGTGTAAAAATCATCTTTTCAGTGTCAAATGGATTCCATCAACTCAGCGCATGTAGTACAACCATGGATATATGACATCAGATCTCAGTTTTTTTTTTAATGCAGAAAGAACTTGCTTCATTGCATGGAATTGTCTGTGCGCCAGGCATTAACTTATTCTAAAACTCAGTAAATGAAATTGACATCTCTTATGATGAAACTACTCCTTATAATGGATGTAAAATTCATTATGTTGAATTTAGCAATATTTATCCCTTATCTTCCTTTGTCATTTCAGTTGTAGCATCTTAATCATCATACCACAATTTCACCAGTATTGACTTATGTTTGTCTGGTATTTAATTTTTCTAATATATGAAGTTTTTAGATGTACCATATGTCAACAAAAATTTATTGAAATCTATTGACATCTATTCAGTTATAAATAATGAATATAATATATAGCAACCAACTCAGTACTTTCTTGAGTATATCAGTATGGTATGGTCAAATACCACAGCAACAGTTTTTTGTCATTTTATGTATCTTCATATATACTTTCTACTATAGAGCTTTTTTCCAAGCTCACCACTGAAAAGGGATTAGTCAAGCTTAGTTGGACTATTCTTGTTAAGGATTGCAAATAAATAGGTAAAATATGTTTTTCGCACTCTTGGCCTCCACATCATGGTCATTATTCTTTCTATCTGAAACTACTGTTAATGTTTTGTAATGCTTGCTTGTGAAACTAAACCATTTCCAAAAGTAAGCCATTTCTCTGTAGTAATATACTGAAACCTACACAACAATGATTACACATATAGACACAAATGTGCCTGCGCGCGTGCACACACACACACACACACACACACACACACACACACACACACACACACACACACACACACACACACACACACACACACACACACACACACACACACACACACACACACACATGCACTGCCTTTTCTTGCAACAGGTGAAGGAGATGGGTCTGAATGATTATCCAGGTAAAAGGTGTGTGTTCATCAGGGTGATTAGTTTTCCTTAAGTGATAACAAATATGGAGTCTGGTTTAATCTGGATTGATTTAATTGTTCTGAGGTGGGCCAATGACTTCTGTTTTGAAGGTTGGTGCAGAGATAGCTACACTTTGCTATATAACTTGATCATTTTAGTAAACTAATATAGCTCTAATATTGACTGTGGCAGTAAGAATATTAGCAGTGAGACATAATAATGATCAAAACAATAATGGAAGTCAGTCCATCTGAACTGCTGTTCATTCATTGCATAGAACCTAGTATCATAAAAGGATAAACAGTTCAATCACTCCTGAGAGGGAAACTGAGTACGAGATTGAAGACTGACATGGACAAGATATGTTGTTAGGGTAATGTCATTGTTGCATGAGTGCAAGAACAAGACTTTCCAAGAAAGGCAAGAAGAAATTGATAATGCAGAAAACTCTGTAATGTAGTGCAAGTTGATAAGATGAATGTGATACTATTATATTTGCTTATACTTTAAATTGCTCATGGACTCTAAGTAGCTATTTCACCAGACTAAAAAGATTACAGTGAAGTAATATTGCTTGATAAATAATCAGCTGACTGCAGTAAATATTTTCTGTGTCTATGTTAAGTAAGTGGTTATGCTGGCCCAATAGCAAACGCAAGATTGCATACAGCCAGAAGAATTATAGGCTGCTGTAGGCTGTATTACGTCACCTAATGCTAAGCCTGGTTCCAGGCATGCAACACAAGAGGGGTAAACAGCAAATTTAAATCCAAGAACTTGAGATGTAGTTGGAGTAGTAGCCATGTACTTATCTGGAATAGAACAATAAGATGATGTAATTATAAAAATGATGAATATAAAATGTTTTATTAATAGTAGATAAAGGTAATATTCAGTGTAAATCATCTACTAAGGCTCACTGGTGAATATCACCTCCAGGACTATAGACAGAAGTGGGTCCCATTATTGCTGTTTCTGTTGAGATTGGTGAACTCAATTCCATAAGCCATACAGTAATATTAAATTACTAGACATGATTCCAGGCTAAAAGATATCCTTCTCTGTGCTTAGGTCCATTTGTTAACAGGTAATTACTAGACAATCAGGCTGAAGACTTAACAAGCCTAGGAAAAAAAGCCTTTTCAAAAGTTGCCTCCATCCTCAAGCAGGACCAGACAAGATAGGCATGACTGAGAATTTAGGGAGCATGTCTTTAGAAATTAGCTGACCCCAATAAAAGACTTTGAGAACTACTAAAAAGACACTATTGTCAAAGGATAAGAAATTATCAGAAAGACTGCCTAGATCTCTTACTACAGTGTCTGATTACAGGAGTGTGGCTCCTATATGGTAGGTGATATTTTTTCACAAAATAATCTATGCTACATTTTTTTATTCAGTTTGAGAACATTGTCCTTGTACCAGTCATTAACATAGTCTAATGAATGTTGAAATAATTGAGAGTCACTGGAAGATTGAATAATAGCACCCAGTTTGCACCATCTTCACCCACAAATAACCATAAACCAGAAGTGTTGATCTGAAGGTCTGAGAAGCAGATGCCAAATAGGAGATGGCCCAACACTGAGCCCTGTATTGGTCAAATACAGATCTAATCCTTGTTTCCATACTTTTTATCCTTTTTTTAGTTTTTTCCTTTTTCCATGCATACTGCAAATGG
This sequence comes from Protopterus annectens, assembly GCF_019279795.1. Taxonomy (NCBI): domain Eukaryota; kingdom Metazoa; phylum Chordata; order Ceratodontiformes; family Protopteridae; genus Protopterus; species Protopterus annectens. The sequence continues at coordinate 1,874,593,283 of NC_056728.1, forward strand.
CATAGTATATACATGGTTAGCTGCTTAAAAGTGAACATTTAATTTCAGTTGCCTTACAAAGTACCAACATGCTTAACGGCATTGTGGGGCATTCAGCAATATGGATGATAAGGACTGCAAAAATTACACCTATCACTTGACTGTCTCTGTGGTGTAAGGTGTAAATCTCTTGAGCTAAGAAAGAAAGAACATAGGTAAAGTGGAGTCAGAGTTCTGCAGTGGTTATTTTACTGATTAAGGGTCATAATAAGTATTTACACAAGTAATATATATTCACTATGACTTTTTGCATGTGTGCACTGCTTAACTGTGTCCAAACAGGATTTATAACTTAAGGAAAAAAGTGAAAAATGTAATTTAGTTTGTCTTCCTTCACAAAAACAGGTTCAACAGTGATGCACAGTTGTCAGCACTCAGGATAGTACTGACTGTGGAAAATGCACCTGTAAGTGCAGTGAGTTCATGGGTAGAACACAGATGAGTTGTGGTTCAAATCCAATGCACTCAACTGTTTAGTAAGGATGTCCCACTGCAATTTTTCACAAAACTTTGATTATAAAGCTATGTATAACAGGTTGATTAACAGAAAGGTATCATTACTGCTTGCATTCACATACTTTTAAGGGCATCATATGGATTAAATGTGTAACTGGTTTAGCATGACAATCATGATCATGTAATAAAAAATGCCATAGCATATCTCTGATGAACACAGTAGTTTACTGACCATCATCTACATCCCTTCTATAACCCAAGTATAACTGTAAAACAGGGTGTATTGTCAGGTATGTATCATAACTTCAAACTCTATCACTAAAGTTATGCAGGTCTATCCATTTCCAGTACATTTTTAGACAGTAGTCCTGCATCACACCTGAGAATGCATACATCAAGACATTTTAATGTCACACACATACAAGCCCTATTAAAGCATAGCACCAGTCACTATTTAAGCAGTAAATCTGTAATGACCATGGTTGACAAACACGTCTTCTGTGTCAGTGAGGATTAATCACCTCTGAGGAAATATCTACATTCCCCTTTACATAGGTGAGAATTGCTCATTGTGCAAGTTACTTTTAACACTGTGTAAGTCCCCACAAAACATGTGGCAAATCATCCCATTTATCCCTCCAAACTCAAAGTCATTTAAGATTTCAGTGTTGACCGGGTGTAGCAGCCAGCACACATGCAATAAATCAATGCCAAGTGTCTCATTATTCTTTCTGTTTCATAAACTCCCTTCCTCTTTTTTTGACAGTGTTTCATTGTACAAAAGCAGTTGGCATGGTTGTGTGTGTTTGTGCACTTGTAAAATGTGATATCACAAATTTGAGAGAACACATTTTGACTGTTGTTGGAGGACCTTTGCAAACATGGCAGGAGATGGGAAGGATGTTGCCAACTTTAGGCACAGTGATTGGCATGGAGGAGTCAAAAATCTTTGTTGCTCTCCCCGTGAATTGCTACAGTCATAGGCTGCTGCAGGGGGATTATACTGATTGTCAGTAAAAGGGTGAGGCTTTGAAAAGCCTAGCTACGGCAGTCTATAGTATGGCTGGCATACCACACACTGGGGAGCAGTGTAGGCATCACTACAGTGATCTAAGAAGGTGCAATCAGGCACAGCTTGACCAGTGACTGAATGAGTTTAGAACTGTTAACATGCCCCAGTTGTATAAGTATGCAGATCAAGCAAATTTAAAGTATATGGGATGCTGTAGATAGTCAAGACTGGTATGCATAATGCTTTCATGTGTTTTCTATCATTTTCTATTTTACAGTTGCAGAGAAAATCTAGGCGATCAGACAAGCACATGCTGAAAGGTTGGAGTGACTCAGAGAGGCAAGGGGTATGTATGCAACACAACTGACACTAATTGTAATAATATATTGTGATTCTATAGATCAGTATCGAGTTCAGCATGCATATCTTAACTGTAGCATCACACTTGCATGCTTTCTTCTGTACCTCTTTGTAATTGTATTAGGCACACCTAATAGTGTATTCAGATTATGTGGGTTCTATTCTCACAAGTGGCCTATAGATTCATATTCAACAAGTATCGTTTTTAAATTTGAAGTGTAGCATTACTGGCTTTAATGCAATATTAAGTTAATCTATAGTATTTTTAATAGCATATATGAAAAATATGCATTTTCCAAGGATTACTTGTAATAATTCACAATGATTTCTGGGATTGTGAAAGCTCTGTAGCTACTATAAAAAGAAAATCATATGTATTGCTTTTAACGCAGGAATGTGACATTTAATGCTTCTAATCGCATATTTGCTTGTCTTTGAGGATTACCTGGAATCATAGTGTTCTGATGTCATACCTTTCTGACAACAAACTAAATGCTTTTCAACACAGGGAGGTAGGCCAGACACTGCAGCTCTTCTTGCCAATGGTCCACTGGGTGCCACACCAGCACCCAGCACTTCTGAGATGCAACCTCCTAGCACTGACTCCATAGCCCCTGCACCTTGCAACACATCCACATTAGATGGCATTGCCCCAGCAGCTGGTACAGCAATACCTCAGGGAGTATTGGTGGATATGGTGATTATGTCACCCACCTGTAGCTGCCAGAGATGTTGCATGATGTAATAGAGATTGGACTTGGTGCCCATAGCAGCAACCTGGAAAAGTTACTCATAAAAACAGAAAAGAAACTCCCACATCAAGGAGTGTCATAGAGAACTGAGGAAGGGGACAGTGTTGACAGTTCTGAGGGTGAAGACTAGATTCCCACTGTTCTCGCATTTGATGGGCATGTGCCTCCAATGTGCCCTATTTATGCCAACTCATGGTGCCCCATAACCTTTTGTATCCATCACCATCCCATGTTTGTCTTTTTTGTTCTGTTTTTTCTGCACATTCCTCTCTTTTTGAAACAAATAAGCAAAATAATAATAATAATAATAATAATAACAGGCACCTGTCCCACAAACATATTTGTGCAATACATAGCTCTCCACTTCATATTTCTGTCTTCTCAACACACTTTATTTGGTCCAACTTGCTATACAACATCACTGTATTGTTGTTATCCAACTGTATTGTGGTGACAATCCAAATTCATCAAATTTTCTCTACATGTGTACATCACAGAGCTGAAGTGGAGATCTATGCTGCTTTATAGTTTACAGCTTAGAATCTGTGCTTATATTCTGATCCTGGAGAGAGTAGGAGCAGAGTGCATTGATTCCTGACTCTTTTTGGTTGGAGAGTTAATGTCTGTGCTTTACATACTTGATTCATTTGTTAAAAGGCTACAAGCCTGCAGCCCCTTGCATCATCTGGGACAAGACTGTGGATCAGCAAACAGGAAGTGGCATGCTTCTCTACTTGGGATTGATGCTAAAACTAGCTAGTTTTAGCCAAATATAGCCAGTTTTTTTTTTTTATTTTCAGCACTCAAAACTGTTTCCTTGATCTCAGCACTTCTTCAGAACTCATTGTAAGCACCAAATAAACTACAAATAACTACAGCACTCAACTTTCCTCACTTGTCAAGAGGAAAACAGTTCTTAGTACTTAATTAATAAGCACCTATCCAGGCATGTCCATGGGTCAGCTCCCTGTGTTTTCTCTTGTCCACCTTATGAATATGGGCATCTTGGGGCAATGTAGCAATTGCCTCATGTACATTGACAACCCTCTCAGCCTACTACTCAACACTACAACCTGTGAGAGATGCACTTATTTAGCCAAACTGGAAGCCAAACTCTCTCCAGCCAAGACTGGACTAGACAGTAAAGAGGAGAAGGTTAACACCTGCACCACACCACACTCAACACATAGTGTTTCAAAACCCACACTACAAAAACCCACACATAGAAATACAAAGCAGACATCCACATTCACAGAGGATCTCAATAAAAATCTGCCCAAACAACAGAGACCTCCCAAGCTGAAATGCAGACAACCACCTCCCTCCAACACTACACAAATGACAGCCCACAAAATCCGTCTGCCACTCAACCTCAGCCCATAAGGCAAAACAATGTACCCAACACACTAGTCATAGGTGATTATAGTCAGGCACACTGATGTCCCAAAATCAGAAAAAAGGCCAGCACCAAGGAAGGTTCAAAAGTAGTTTAATAAAACTGAAACTAGACCGGTTTCAGCAGCAAGGCTTTCATCAGTAGTATAGTCAGCAAAAAGCACTTAGTCATCATCTTATATAATGTTCTCTAAGGCATCTATATGACAAATTATAATTTATCATTTAATCCAGGAGGGAAAAGCCCCCCAAGTTTAATGATCCACCTTTTTTCTTTGGTATTTAGGATATCATGCCAACCTGTTTTAAAAGATCGATTCCCTATGATATGATCAATGATGGTGAATGTGAATTTGGCAGTGGGATGTTTGATAACATGTCTATATAGTGCATTAGTTAATCTTCTGTTTCTAATGTCACCAATTATAATTTGTAATTAACCATCACTTGCATTACGTATATGTACTTATTTCTTATCTGGTTGCATTGCTTAGGTTTTTGCATTCCAGCTCATTTTAGGATACTGTGGCTGGTATTCAACACCAGAATTCTTATAACCTGACTTTTGTTTCGGGTTTATTTTTGGGCATTTACCCTTTATTGTATGTTTTTTATTAAGTTTGTTTATTATCATTGATATACCAGTATACTGTGTCTCTTTGGATTTTTCATTATAATCTGGAGATATGCATGCAACTCAGGCAAACTTTTTGTTTACTGAACTATGTATTTTTCAATTACTTTTGCCTTGATTGTATTTTTCAATTACTTTTGCCTTGTTTGCATTTTTGACTTATCAGGAAGTGATGTCATATAGATGCCTTAGAGAACATTATATAAGATGATGACTAAGTGCTTTTTGCTGACTATACTACTGATGAAAGCCTTGCTGCTGAAACCGGTCTAGTTTCAGTTTTATTAAACTACTTTTGAACCTTCCTTGGTGCTGGCCTTTTTTCTGATTTTGGGTCTAACAAGTGCTCTTGCCGTGCACCAGCCTAACTTGCTAGCTCCTATACACTACACTGATGTCCCAGTCACCTGGCTAAACATAGAGAAAGTTACTGTCAGCTGCCTGTCAGGTGCCAGGATCCACCACATAATGCATGCTCTCAAGTCACTCCACAACAAGTACAAATACGACTCTGTCATAGTCCATGTTGGTGTGAATGACCTAAGATGGACTTCCCTGGACTACATGAAAAGAGAAATGGAGGAGATCTCGGAACTTGTAGCCCAGGAGGGTATAACCCTAGCTCTGAGTAGCATCCTGCCATTTCCCAGAATGATACCACAGTACAAGGACAAAATGATTGACTTCAACAATTGGCTAACCTTCTGGTGTCATTCTAAGGGGATTCAGTATCCTTCTGCCTGGGATGACATGGTTGACAGACCACAATGTTTTGCCAAAGATGGCCTCCACCTGTCACTTGTGGGATTCTGGATATGGGCTAAGGCTCTTGCCACCCCTATAGTGCCTATTTTTAGGCAAGGTTCAAATGCTCAATTCTCCACTGTAGCAGGTACAAGCAAGCAAGCTCTGAGGGTAATGCTACTCAGTGCTAGAAGTCTAAACCTCAAAAATGCACTCAATCGAGGCACTCTTAAAATGGAGAACATCGACATCTGTGCTGTGACAGAGACCTGGTTCAAAGCTCCAGAGAGCACCCCTGCATTGCCAGGCTATAATTCATACCACATCTTTCAACCACCTAACCTGGACCGAAACACTAAAGGCGGAGGTGTGTCCATATTAATTAAGGATATCCACACCTCTAGGCTAGTTGCTCAACATAATGCATCCGAAATTATCCAAGTGCAACTAACACTGGACAAGATTGCAATCCAGATTGTAGCTTGTTACAGATCCCCCACCACACCCCAGGATTCCTACTCTTCATTTCTTAAGATACTGGAAAATATTAAGGTACAACCCAATACCTTAATTATGGGCGATTTAAACTACCCCACCATCAACTGGGAAAACTACTTATGTACCAACTCATTTGCTCAATGTTTTCTGGAATTCATAAATTCCAATGCCTTGGATTAGCTTGTCCACACCCCCACCAGGGGCAGCAATATCCTGGTCCTGGTCATTACCAGTATGGGTAACCGGTGTTCCATGCCAGAGGTCAACTCCTAGCTGGTCAGATCCAACCACAGGCTAACCACCCTAGACATCTGTATCCCACCTACCCATTAAGGAAACCACCATCAAAAATCACTCCAAAGCCAACTTCATGCTTCTTAAGCCAGAAGTGGCAAACTTCATGACACCCATGCAGATGGAAAATAGAAGTATGACTGATGAATTTTACACAAATGCACTGTATAAGCACATACACGAGTGCATGAATCATGCCATCCCCAACAGAACCAAGGTGCTATCCTCCAAAAAAATAAAGCCAATCTGGTGGTCCCCTTCCATAAAGAAACTCTACAACAGAAGGAAGAAGTTGTTGCAAAAAAAGTAAAAGAGTAAAATCCCAGTATTGGAGGAACTCCCTGGTCAGCCTCAGCAAGAAGCTGAGATCCCTCATAAAATCCTCCAAAGCCAGTTATGAAAATAAAATCCCCACTGATTCCAAAGACAACCACAAAGCATTGTACAGCTATGTCAAGAACTGTATGGCAACACTCAGATCTGCTCTGAGCTACAGCACAATGGCACTAACTATACAGAACCAACCAATACTGCCAACATCCTGGCAGATAGGTTCAGTGCTAACTTAACCACCATCTCACCCTCCAAAGGGCCCATCTTAATACTGGAAGAATGCAAAGCCTCTGTAATCACAGATGAACAAGTAAAGACCGCACTCTCCAAACCCAAGAACACAGCATCCATGGGACCAGACAACATCCCAGGCTGCGTACTGCACAAACTACAGAACAAACTGGCACCCCACCTAAGTGCCATGTTCAATCAGAGCCTCACCTCAGGCTATGTTCCTACTGAATGATGCACAGTGGTGGTTATCCCACTCCACAAAGGGGGTGCCACAATGGACCTTGGAAACTAACACACCATTAGCCTGACAAGCCTGGTCTGCAAGGCCATGGAATGTATCATCTTGGAGCTTATAAATAAAGACATAGATAACCTCCAATCCCTAGACCCCACTCAGTTTGGGTTTGTGAAAGGTAGATAATGTCTACTAAACTTGATTGACTTCTTTGCAGTAGTCACTAGAGCCAAAGATGAGGGCAAGGTAGTACACACAGCCTATCTTGACCTTGCCAAGGCTTTCAATACCATCCACCACTCTGGAATTATAGATAAACACACTAAACTGGGCATAAATCCCTATCTTACAAGATGGGTGGCCAACTGACTCACTGACAGAACCCACACAGTAAAAGTAGCAGACTCCAAATCCAACCTCAGACCAGAGACAAGTGGAGTACCACAGGGTTCGGTCCTGGGTCCTCTCCAGTTCGGCATCTACTTCTCTGAAGTGCAGGCCAACACAGGAGGTCTTTGGCTAACAAAGTTCACAGATGACTGCAAACTGGGAGCCATAATAGAAACACCTAATGATGTAGACATTCTACAAAAGGGCCTCACAGAGACAGATGCTCGGTGTCAAAGCCATGGCCTCAAGCTCAATGCCTAGAAGTGCATTGTCATTCCCTTTGGGAAAAATGTGGTACCCATGAACTACTACATAGGTGGTAGCTCACTAAACACTGAAAGTGTGATAAGAGACCACAGAACACAGGTGGACAGTAGTCTCTCCTTTGATAACCACATCACAACAGTAGTCAGGAAATCCTTCTACATGGCACACCTCATCACAAAAGGGTTCTCCTCTAGAAGAAAGGAGGTAATTGTTCCTTTCTATTCATCCCTAATCAGACCCATTATAGAGTACAATGACCCATTTGGCATGTATCTCTCAAGACACCAACAACAATTGGAAAGGCCAAAGAAATACCTCACTAAGAGGATTACCAGCCTCAAACAGATGCCATATGCAGACTGTCTCAAAAACTCCAGCTCTACTCCATCTCATATCACCTACTCAGAGCCAATCTCTGCCTAACATACAAAGTTATGTTAAACCCAGAGCTGTTGGACATGCTACACTTAAAGAAATCCCAATCTCTCTGAACCACATGCTCCAAGGACCTAAACCTTGTCACCACAATAAACAGAACATGCTGGAGTGATAGATTCCTATCCCAGAGACTTCCCATACTCTAGAACAAACTATCCATTCATGTCAAGCAAATCTCCTCATTGGCCCTCTTTAAGAAAAATCTTTATGACAGGATGGGAAATAGAAAATTCACCCCGGGGATCACTTCTGTGGCTCTGCTTAACAGGAGTACAGGAAAATAATTTTCTTGGGTGGTAAAAGCCAGAGAACCTTTTTGGCTAGGCTTATATAAGCGCCAGGGCCGATAGCCTAGTACCTACCTATGAACCTATGGTTCTTTTCAAATTCCCTCCTGCAAATTCCTTTATTGCTTACCCTTTGTACTTCTCCCTACTTGCCCCCCCAATTTCATCACTTTCCTATCTACCCATTTTCACACCTTAAATCTAGTCAAAACATTGAATCATATACCACACAAATGGCCAGAAATGGCCAATAATAAAGCCTTACTTTTTGTCCTCTGCATTTGCATGGAGTTTGCCGTCATGCACATTGCTGAGTGGTGGTGAATGGCTGATGACGATATGTTTAATCACCCACTTCCTAACATTTGCCACAGTCATGGGGATATTGGATACTGGTCAAAAGAAATTACTTGCATTAACATCCATTCCCACAGCTATGATATATTTATCCAACCTTGTTCTGCTTGTCATAAGCCTGTTGTCCCTCTCCTAACCCTTCTTTACCCCTATGTCTAAAAGATAGAAGTCTAAATCTCAAAATGCACTTGGTCAAAACACTCCTTAAAATTGTGCTGTAACAGAGACCTGGTTCAAGGCAGCAGAAAGCACCCCTGCACTACCAGGCTATAACTCATTCCACACCTTTTGGCCCGAAGCTCCAAAGGCGGTGGAGTTTCCCTATTCATAAAGGATGCGCACACATCCAGACTGGTAGCCCAACATAACGCATCTAAGATACTTCACATGCAGCTAACATTGGGTAAGACAGCAATTCAGATTGTAGCCTGCTATAGGTATCCGACCATGTCCCAAAACTCACACTCCATGGTCCTATGCACCCTGGAGAATATTAGGGTCCAACCTAACATTCTTATACTGTGCGAATTCAACTACCCCTCCACTAACTGGGAAAACTACGCATGTACCAATACACTTGCCCTACACTTTCTGGAATTCATTAATTCCAGTGCCCTGTATGAGCTCATTCTTAGCCCCACTAGAGGTAGCAACATCCTTGACCTGGTCATTAATAACAAGTGCAACCATTGCTCTACACCAATAGTCAATTCTTCCCTGGTTAGATCTGACCACAAACTAATCATCTTGGAAATCCACATCCCTCCCACCCCCCCACCCCCACAAAGTTAACCACCATGACAAACTTCTTCAAAGCTAACTTTGGGCTCCTAAAAACAGAGGTGGCTAACTTCATGGTACACATGCAAATGGAGAATAGTTGCATGACGGCAGAATCATGCATCAATGCACTGTACATACACGTACAAAAATGTGTGGATCTTGCCATACCCAATAAAACCAAGATGCTCTCCTCAAAAAAAAAAAGGAAGCCAATCTGGTGACACCCTGCCATAAACAAACTCTAAAACAGTAAGAGGAAACTGATGCAGAATAAGGTGAAGTCCCATGACTGGAAAAACTCCCTTATCAGCCACAACAAAAGGTTGAGCTCCCTCATCAAATCCTCTAAAGCTAGATATGAAAGCAGAATTGCAGCAGATAGCAAAGACAACCACAAGGCCTTTTATAGTTATGTAAAGGATCTCCACGGCAATACCCAGATATGAAAGAATCTCCATGGCAATACCCAGATTTGCTCTGAGCTACAGCACAATGGTACATCCTATACCAAGCTAACAGATATTGCCAATATATTGGCTGACAGATTCAGTGCCAACTTTACCCAACTCCGCCCCCCAAAGGACCAATCACAATACCAGTAGACTGCCAGCCACCCAGTATTACTGCTGCACAGGTTAAAACAGCAAGTCCAAGGCCATGAATACAATTTCTATGGGACCTGACAATAGCCCCAGCTGTGTTCTACATGAACTACAGAGTGAACTGGCACCTTACCTGTATGCCCTGTTCATTCACAGCCTCACCTCAGGCTTTGCCCCTACCGAATGCCACACTGCTACAGTCATCCTTCTCCAAAAGGGAGTAGCGGCTACAGACCCAGGGAACTATCGCTCCATTAGCCTGATAAGTCTGATATGCAAAGCTATGGAATGCATCATCATCATGGACCTAATAAGCAAGGATATAGGGAATCTCCAAACTCTTGAACCTACACAGTTTAGTTTTGTGAAGGGTAGATCATGCCTGGTCAACTTGGTCGACTTCTTTCATTCAGTCACCAGAGCTGTGGATGAAGGCAAGGTGGTTCATACAGCCTACCTTGATTTGGCCAAGGCCTTTGATACCATTCCCCACCCAGCAATCATAGAAAAACTCACTAAGCTAGGCATCAACCCCTATATCACTAGGTGGGTTGCAAACTGTCTACCAGATAGAACCCACAGTGTGAAAGTAGCTGACTCCAAGTCAGACTGTCAAGCAGACATGAAGGGAGTCCCACAGGGTTCGGTCCTGGGTCCTCTCCTTTTTGGTATCTACTTTTCTGAAGTCCAGGCCAACACAAAGAGACTCTGGCTGGCAAAGTTCACAGACGATTTCAAGTTGGGAGCTATTATTAACTCCCCAAGTGATGATGACACCCTAAAGAAAGGCCTCAATGAGACCAATGACTGGTGTCAGAACCATGGCCTTAAGCTCAGTGCCAAAAAATATGTCATCATCCCCCTTGGGAAAAACCTGGATCCCTTAAATTACCACATCAATGGTAGTCCACTGAACACAGAAGGCATTACAAGAGATCTAGGAACACAGGTTGACAACAATCTCTCTTTTGAGTACCACTTTACCACTGTGGTCAGAAAGTCCTTCTATGTGGCACATCTCTTTACTAAGGGTTTTGCATTCAGGAAGAAGGATGTCATTGTCTCCCTCTACTCTTCCCTCATTAGGCCAATCATCGAGTATAATGTCCCATTTGGCATGTACCTCATTAGACACCTGAAACAATTGGAGAGGCCAAAAAAGTACCTCACAAAATGGATCCTAGGCTTTAAACACTTGTCCTATATGGACAGACTCAAAAAACTCCAACTATTCTCTGTCTCATATCTTCTACTTAGAAACTATCTCTGCTTGACTTGCAAAGCCATGTCTGACCCAGCTCTGTTAGAAATGCTACATCTAAAGAAGTCCCACTCCCTCTACACCAAATGCTCAAGAGACCTCAACCTCATTACCACAATCAACAGAATATGCTGGAGGGACAGGTTCATAACCCAGAGACTGCCCATGCTACTTAATAGACTTCCCATACATGTCAAGCGGAGTACCTCACTGGCTCTCTTCAAGAGAAATCTTGATGAGTGAATGGGAAATAGAAAATTCACCCCGGGGATCACTTCAGTGGCTCTACTCGACAGAGGCACTAGGAACTAAGGTCGGGTGGCACGATGCCAGGGTAATCCTATGGGGTAGGCTTGTAAAGGCTCCAGGGCCATTAGCCTAGTACACACCTATGAACCTATGAACCTATGTCAGTCACTTCATGCTGCAGAGGAGGGCAGCCTTATAATTAGAGCAGACCAAAAACATGTCCATGAATGTTACATGACACCAGACATTTTTATGTGTATGTCCATTTCTGCTTGTATGCCCTCCTTCACTCGCACCCCTTTTTACAGTGTTTACCTATTAGGCTGATAGATGTGTAGGTCATCTCATGGTGTATTAGTTTGATTCAATAGGTGATCAGTGCTCTTTTAGTGAGCAAGGTTTCAATATCTGCTGTAGGATTCTCTTTGTGATGTCCATGTGATGATAGATGAAATATCCATCTAATATGATGTATAAACTGCCCTTATTGTGAAGAAGTATATTGTACACACTTTTCAGGATATCCAGCCCTACACAAATAGCAAATCTGCTGAGTCATACTATTCATTTCAAATGATGTTATCACTCCTTGTTATTTTGTCAAAAAGCTGTAGACACAATTAACTTGTGATTTGCAGTGAGGCCTGCAAAACTGTTACTAGTTGTACAAGTGTATAGATGCAGGCATTACTTATACAGTTTGGAGAAGGCACACATGGTTGTGTTGTTACTGATTGTCACATTTGTAGTCCTGATTACATTTGCTTTTCAAATGACATCCTGACATCATTTGTAAAAAAGTGGATCATCTAATTTGAATGCTGGCTTACCTTTGCTCTGACCAAATGATTTCTGCTCTTACACCCTGTGCCACAGATAAAACTAGGTTGCAGGTATATTTTCCGCACCTAGTACTATCCAGAGTGCTGATGGCTGCATATCATCACTGAGCTTGTTTGTGTGAAGGAAGGGAAACCAACTTAAAGTTAAGTAGAGACCCCCATTTGCTCAATGCTTAACTTTGTGCAAATGGGGAAGGTATGGCCAACATTTTTATATATGATATGCAAAAAGGGAAAGAGACTAGTGCTTTATTTAAGCATAGCAAAGAATGTAGAGGATGCAAATTTTATTTCTTCGTGTTACAACAGGTGGAAAAGGATAGAAGAGGTGGTATTTGGGAAGAGATTTTGGAGAGTAAGGAATTGTGGTGGCAGGTGTATCTGGAGACTAGTAAAAAACCAGGGATAAATGATTATTTGAGTATATCATCCTTATTAAAAATAAGGGCTAATAAAATTTAGTAGTTTTTAATAAACATAGTAAGTGATAGGATTTGATGTATGATTTATGTTATTTATTTATGAAATTATATTTAAGCAAAGTACGTATACTTGAATATTAGTTCAGTTAGTTTTTAAACTCATTTTTGTATAAAGGAAATGGTATTCATTGTGTTCATGGAATGTTATGTGCAATATTGAATCTTGACAGTAGAGGGAGATGTTTCATTATGTTTAAACATGCTAGTAAGCACAAGCACTTTATTTTATAATGGTTGTATGAATTATCGTAATTAAATTAATTTATGTATTTATGTATTGTATTTATATACATTCATATGTTCATAGGTTTTTAATGTACTTAGACATTTTAAATGTTATGCATATGCATTTTATAGTTTAGGTTTTAATCCAATGTTAATATTAATGAGGCTTGTTGGTTCATAGGTTAATTTTGAATGTGTTTGGGGATTTACATTGGTTGGAGGGTTATTAATTTAGTATAAATAGATTAATTAAATGGGAACACATTGTCTGATGAAGTCCAAGTGTTTGGATGAAAACGCTGGGTATTTATTCTGTGCAATTGCGTTTATGTGGATGGTTCGTGGAGCTGTTTATTAAAGACTGGAAGTGGACTCGTGGTTGCAGTTTCCTTTGGCTCGTAGCACTTGTTTGGTGTTTGTTGGTGCTTTCAAGTGCTTTCAGTTGTTTTTATTCAGTTCGTGAGTTCCTTGGGCTAAGGGAAACTTTTTAAAAAGAGAAAAGGACAGCAATGAGTTCGGAAGCATCGGAGGAGCTCGGCCAATCAAGGAAGCTGATTGGACAGTTGACCGAGCTCATAGATCTACTCACTCCCCTTTGCCACAGGATGTTAGGGAGTCAATCCAAGGTTGGTTGCGGTGAACCTGAGTTTGAGGAAGTATGGCAGCATAATGGTCGAAGTAAACGGAAGAGGCAGCTTATGGGCGAAGATGATGACGACGACTTTTCCGAGGGTTCAGCAACTAATTTTAATCCTTTACTTACTCCAAACATCTTAGGGGTGGAATCTGAAGGGATTGCAGTGACTAATGAGCGTCGAGGAACAGCTGTAGGAGCTCAACGGAAGAAACCAGCTCTGGATCTAAGCAAAGGTACTGATTGTTCTAACCATGTCAGCATTAGAGACTGGTTGAACAAGAATATTGACTTTGGTATTGATTCACATGTTGGTTTGGACAGACAAGAAGGAGAGACTTATGTGGTCAAAATTGACAAGCTTAAAAGCCTTATGACTAGATTTAAAACGCTACATATAGAAAACGCATATTTATCTGAATGCTTAAAAAAGGAAATTGTTCCAAAAGGTTTGCGTATCTGTAAATATCCAAACAATGTTATCAGTGGTTCTATTTTTCATAAAAACTTGCTTAAGGTTTTTAATCAATGTGGTTTAGATGTTATTAAACTAATAATGGAAGAGAATGAAAGAAATATTAAGAGCCTGATTAAGGACATTGATGAATTGGATGGTGCTATTAAAAATGACCTAATATTTAGTATTAAGGAAGAGAAGCAACAATATTATAATATTAGGCATGAAATTGATGAAAAATGTAATGTGGTTATGCAACGTAAAATAGGAAAATTACACAGGGACATCAATGAATATGAAAATGGGACTAACTATCCAGAACCTAATTTGTCTAAAAAGAATGTGAATAATTTTGCTAACAATAGGAAATGGAACAAACCCATTTATAGTCACTCAGATTTTCAGAATAATTTTACCTATGACCAAGAGTTTCCTCCCTTAGTAAGGGAAACAGAAGAAGTATATAAGCCTCATAATTATAAGGAAAATTTTTACAGGAGCTGGCGAAGGCGGAGAGGGGGAGGTATTGATTAACACCCTCTCTTCAAACAGTTTGATTTTTGATAGAAATGAAGTATGTGATATTAATGTTGTAAATAAGGTTATTCATACATATAAGGATTTTTCAATTTATAATTATGGTAATTTTGAGGTTAAGGTTAACCACTTTAAATTACTTAGTAAAGGTTTCAAATTTATTCCTAGTTCAAAGGGTGACACCGCCACCACAATTCTGGACACCAAGTTGTTTATGCGAAGAATAAATTTGAGTGTCTTGGCAAGTAGTAATGGTTATAGTAGTGACAATAGAGTTACTAAATTGAAAAAGAAATCTACTTTTAATCCACCTTTGTTACCTCAGTTACGAAATTTTGAAAGAATTTTGGAAGAAGGGATTAGATCTGAACATAAAAATCATAATGGGAAAATTTGCGATAATAACTTAAATAAAGATGAAAAAGAAGCATTAATAGAATTAATTAATGAGGACACGATCAGAGTGATGAAACCTGATAAGGGGGGGTGTCGTCATCATGGACAATATAATTTATGAGGGAAAGATGAACATGATATTAAGAGATGAAACTAAATATTCAGTAGTCTCTAGAAATGAGGTAAATGTGGCATATTTTCGAATAGACAACATGCTGAATGATTTTGTGCTAGAAAAAGTGTTGAAACCTGAACTACACAGGTTTCTAACAGTTACAAAACCTAAGATGGCCACTATGTTAGTCCATAAAAACGTGATGGACCCACCCCTAAGACCCATAGTTACTGCAGGAGGGTCAAAAACAGAACCCCTAGCAAAATATATAGATATCACAACTAAACATATTTGGACAAGTAATAGAGTGATACTGAAAGACTCATGGGATTTTTTAAAACAATTAACACCTGAATGTTATAGCACCGACCTAATATTTATAACTATAGACATAGTGGATCTTTTCTCCTGCATACCACATATTAGTGGAATGAAGTGGTTTGAGGAATGTGTATTTTTGGACAAAACTATGACACAAGAAGACAAGATTTTATCAGTGGCACTCATGGACACCGTCCTAAAATATAATTTTTTGTTATTTGATGGAGAATATTTTCAACAGAGGACTGGGGTGTCCATGGGGGCAGCATGTGCACCAACATTTGCTAATATAGTCTTGTCCAAATGGGAAGAAAAATACATATTAAAATCAGAGTTTAAGAAGGAATGGATCCTGTATAAAAGATTCCTAGATGATATAGTTATTTTTTGGATAGGGGGGTATGAAAGATTTAATGAATTTCTAGAATACATTGGAAAAACTACTAACTTCCTTAAATTTACATATAATATGAATCATGAGGTTCTACAATATTTAGATATTGAATTGGTTAAAAATAACATGTCGAAGTCTTTTTCATCCAGGGTATATAGGAAAAAAACTTACGTTAATTCCTATTTGCATTATGAAAGTGCACATCCCCTACACTGCAAGCGTAATATAGTTAAAGGGCAGTTTGTTAGGGGATCAAGGATGACTACCCTGGATGAAGACTTTTTGGTCGAATGTAACACTCTGCAAAAAATGTTCATAGAAAGGGGATATCCAGAGAAATTTGTAAATGACATTAGAAGGGAAGTGGAAATTGGTAGGGCAGACAGATTCAAACCAATTATGGGTAGAATGGACTTTAAAACAATAAGAGAAGAAAGTAAGGATAGGGTGACTGAGGACAATCAGTACCATAAAAATCTCATAATTGAGTATAACAGTTATAATATGGGAATAAGAAACATTTTAAGTAAAGAATGGGATAAATTTGCTGCTTTAACGGATATAGAAGGAATTAATTGTTTTAAACCAAAGATTATTTTCAGAAATTCAAGAAGTATAAAAAATATATTAGAAAACAAAAAGGATATGGATTATAGGAAGAATGATGTGGAGGGAAAGAAAGTAGGAACGATAAATGTGGACGTGTAATCAATGTACATATATCAGTAATAAGAGTGAGATATTTATAAATAGTAGAAATATCCTAATCAAGAGTAAAGGTAAATATAGTTGTGATACAAAAGGGGTGGTTTATTTGGCAACGCAGATAAGTGTCCTTCATATTACGTGGGAAAAACAGAACGAGAACTAAAGAAAAGAATATATGAACACGTATATGATATGCAAAAAGGGAAAGAGACTAGTGCTTTATTTAAGCATAGCAAAGAATGTAGAGGATGCAAATTTTATTTCTTCGTGTTACAACAGGTGGAAAAGGATAGAAGAGGTGGTATTTGGGAAGAGATTTTGGAGAGTAAGGAATTGTGGTGGCAGGTGTATCTGGAGACTAGTAAAAAACCAGGGATAAATGATTATTTGAGTATATCATCCTTATTAAAAATAAGGGCTAATAAAATTTAGTAGTTTTTAATAAACATAGTAAGTGATAGGATTTGATGTATGATTTATGTTATTTATTTATGAAATTATATTTAAGCAAAGTACGTACTTGAATATTAGTTCAGTTAGTTTTTAAACTCATTTTTGTATAAAGGAAATGGTATTCATTGTGTTCATGGAATGTTATGTGCAATATTGAATCTTGACAGTAGAGGGAGATGTTTCATTATGTTTAAACATGCTAGTAAGCACAAGCACTTTATTTTATAATGGTTGTATGAATTATCGTAATTAAATTAATTTATGTATTTATGTATTGTATTTATATACATTCATATGTTCATAGGTTTTTAATGTACTTAGACATTTTAAATGTTATGCATATGCATTTTATAGTTTAGGTTTTAATCCAATGTTAATATTAATGAGGCTTGTTGGTTCATAGGTTAATTTTGAATGTGTTTGGGGGATTTACATTGGTTGGAGGGTTATTAATTTAGTATAAATAGATTAATTAAATGGGAACACATTGTCTGATGAAGTCCAAGTGTTTGGATGAAAACGCTGGGTATTTATTCTGTGCAATTGCGTTTATGTGGATGGTTCGTGGAGCTGTTTATTAAAGACTGGAAGTGGACTCGTGGTTGCAGTTTCCTTTGGCTTGTAGCACTTGTTTCGTGTTTGTTGGTGCTTTCAAGTGCTTTCAGTTGTTTTTATTCAACATTTTTTTATGGAATAAAACTTTGACCCCAACATTTCAAAGATAGACTACAGCATGCACATCACAATATCAGCCAGTAATTTCTATGAAAACATAGCCAGCAAGCCTAATAGATGAAATATTAACAACAAACAGATGTATTTTGCAATTAACCACAATCAAGTCAGTTAATACACACACACACACACACACACACACACACACACACATATATATATATATATATATATATATATATATATATATATATATATATATATATATATATATATCCCTGTTTGCACACAGTTTGGCAATGAGCACTGGTGGACACTGTTACTTCACAAGTCCAGTTTATATTTCTGGAATTGGAGACACACACATGCTAATACTTTACCATCATCCTCACAAATCAGCTGCTTGGTGATGAACTTTGTAAAGAGGTGTTAAACATGTCCAGCTCTGGTTACTGTGCTGTAATTTTCCACTACATGAAAATTTATTCATAAACACAATAGAAGGGCAGTGACAAGTGTGCTACACTGAACACATACTTTCTGATATTCATGTGTGCCATGCAGCAATGCACTTGCAAATGATATATCAGGGTTTGGACCATTGTCAAACAGGCTCCAGAATAACAGAGCCTAACTGAATTTTTACATTTGGTATGGGTGTCTATTGACACTGGACATTGGTCATCTGTGATCATAATATTGTCAGTAACTTGTATTAATGTAGACATACCTTCATCTGAATATGAAGGCACATAACTCCATCATTGCACTACTGCTGTTTCCAAAGTACATGTGTTTGTGTGTGTGTGTGTGTGTGTGTGTGTGTGTGTGTGTGTGTGTGTCATCTACACAACATCCTAAGAAACAGGTATGTGTTTGTTTCAATTCTGCAATACACATTCATGAAAGCTTATTTCACATAGGTTACCAGGATGTATGTATATGTCCTTTTCCAAATTACACTCATAAATCATATCACAAGTCCTGTCTTTGCAACACTAATATGATGTCATATTCTATAAAGTGCACTCTGATAGCACAAAAATTAGACTTTTGCAATAGTGCATTAAGTATTGTTTTTTTTAGTTTGTATAATTAGATAGGTAGAGGTTCTGATCTCACAATGATCAACTTGCATGTGTGTGTGTGTAATCAGAAGAGCATGAGTCCAGGTCCTGCCACCCTTACTCAAATAGTATTCAGAAGATGCTTTTACACTGCTACATGACTCAATGACAATTTAATACCGGCCCTCTCAATATCCTCTTCTCAACAGACACTGATGATATCATCCTCTATAATATGCACTCTAACAATGCTGAAATTAGACTTCTGCAGTGGTATGAGTGGATGAGTGTTAAGTACTGTGTTCTCTGCATTGCATAATTCAAAAGGGGTTCCAACCTCACCACAGTCAACTGTATGTCTTCATTCAACTATCAATCTGAAGACAACATTACACCAGGAGGTTAGTCCACAGCTATGTGAGGCACTCTTGCCAACATCATCTCTGCATAAACTGATGATGTCATCATCCATAAAATGCAGTCTGACACTACTAAAAACTGACTAGTGTAGTGGCACTAGAGTTAAGTATTGTGTTTTCTAGCTTGTGTAACTAGATAGACAGGGTTTCTAAACTCACAGCAGTCAACTTGTGTGTGTGTTCATGCAACTATCAGTCTGTAGACAATTTTACACTAGGGTGTGAGTTCATAGCTATGTCAAACACTGCTGCCAACATCTTCTTCTCTTCATACACTGATGATGCCATCCTTTATAAAGTGCACTCTGACCTCATTAAAGAAACATGTGCAGTGGCACTAGTGTTAAATACTGTGTTCTGCAGATTTTGTGACTAGCTAGATAGGGGTTCTAATCTTACAGCAGTCAGTGTGTGTGTGTGTGTGTGTGTGTGTGTGTGTGTGTGTGTGTGTGTGTGTGTGTGTGCGTGTGTGTGCATTCAGTTATCAGTCTGGAGACAATACTACATTAGGAACTGAGCCCAGAATTATGTCAGACACTTTTGCTAACATCTTTGTCTCTACATACACTGATGATGTCATCCTCTATAAATTGCATTCTGATACTATTAGACTTCTGTGGTGACTCTAGCATTAAGTATTGTGTTTTGGAAGTGAGTGCATAACTATTTCAGACACTCATGCCAACATCTTCTTCTTCTCTGTATTCAGTGATGATGTCATCCCCTCTAAAGTGCTCTCAGACACTATTAATGACAGGCTTATGTGGTGGAGCTAGCATTAAGTACTGTATTCTGCAGGTTGTGTAACTAGATAGGTAGGGGTTCTAATCTCACAGCAGTTGACAAGTGTGTGTGTGTGTGTGTGTGTGTGTGTGTGTGTGTGTGTGTGTGTGTGTGTGTGTGTGTGTGTATGTGTGTGTGTGTTCATTCAGCTATCAGTATGGAGAGAATTTTACACCAAGATGTGAGTCTGCAAACAGGTCAGACACTCCTACCCAAATATCTTCTTTGCAGTATACACTGATGATTTCACCCTATATAAAGTGCACTCGTCAGTGTTACTCTCAGACAGTTGTGGTGGAGCTAGTCTTATGTTGTATGGAATACAGCTTCCATACCTCCACAGATGTGGAGTTCAAGCTGACATATTGTCAGCCATACAGAGCTATTCTTTTGGATGCATACCCATTAGGATTTGATTGTACAGATTTCTCTTCAAGGTGTTTTACTAGATGCATGTGTGATACATCTTTCTGTGTAGTACCCAGTAAATACACAACTCATTGAAAATATTGATGGCATGGGTTTGAGTCATGCCAGTGTGGATTGTGACTTATGTGTTAAGCAAATCTCTTAAATGGTCTCCAGCTTTAATTCTGTCTCTCTTATCCCTTCCAAAAGTGGTGATTTTTGGGGAAGGTGGTGAATTTCCCTTATAGAATACTGACAATCATTACAGTTGTACAAGTCTGTTCCTGCAGAACATGTATAATAAGTTACACTCACATATTCTGTCAATGCCACAGATTAATGGTCATAATATTTTAAAAGTTTCCCTGACTGTACCTTTTTCTGTCTACATTTGTTCATGAGTCTGTTGCTATGTAGCCATGATTGGTTGAAAAGTATGCTGACATGTCAGTCATATTCAAGCAATTTATTTTGCAGATGTTCACACTATGCACATAACCTATATTGTATATACCATCCTTGAAAATGTCCTCTTCAGTGAGCATGTCAGTGATGTTTATATCACAACCATTCCTCTCCACTGACATGTAATCTTGTGTGGCCATCACAGATATAATGTCATGTGTAATGACATAATATATTCACACAGGAGGTGTAAGCATCAATACATATTATGGTATCTACATCCATGTTTAATGTTATGCTACTGACTTGTCTTAGAAGTCTGCGTATATTGGCATATTCTATCTTGGGTACATTGCCATATTTAACATGCCATCTTCCTATTTCTTCATTCCTATCATTCATGTCTGCACCCATTTTCATCAGCACACTTTCCCTGCCTAGTGTTATGCTTCATCATATTTGTCCTTGCCGTTCCTGCCCTCCATTACTTCATTCTGCAAATAATTGCTGTGGTGTACATTGCACTCACTGCACTTTTCTTTAATGGGTTAATACTGCTGTTATTGCAATATTTTCACCCCTGATAGTCATTGCAGCTGCCTGCGCATTCTCACTGAGCAGGTTTTCTCACAAACAAACTTGGGTGCTTCTCTGTTTCTGTGCTCGTTCTGCTCCGCACAGTTTCCTAGGACGGCACTGTTGCTTGGCATGAAACTGTGCTTGTATATGTGTAAGCACAATAAGCAGCATGAATGTGCAGTTAGCAAGACTCAATTGCTCTAACACATAAAGTCCGTGTAGGCTTCGCACCAAGCTTACACAGACTTTATTGAATTCCAAGGTACAACATTGTCAGTTCTTCATCTTAGTGCTTGATGAAAGTAGTGATGTTGGGGACACTGGTCAGCTGGATATATTTGTTCAAGGATTTACCAAATCTTTTGATGTGCTGGAAGAACTGCCTGATGTTTGTGCAATGAAGGGAACAACAGGAAAGGACATTTTAAGAAAGTAAAACTATGTGGATTACACCTGATAGTGCTCCCTCCATAATGGGGAAATAAAGTGGATTTTTAATCTTGATAATGAAGTCAGTGAGCCACAGGAACTCATGGCACATCACTGTGTAATCCATCAAGAGAACATGTGCACCAAAACACTTGAAATGAAAGAGGTCAAGGAAAAGATCATTGTAGCTGTTAACATCATAAGATCAAGGGATGTGAATCACAAGCAGTTTAAAGTCTTTCTTGAGAACTAGGTCATAGCATGATGATGATGTCATATACTTCTGTCAAGTCTGGTGGCAGGATAGCAACACTGGGCAGATATTGGTTGTTGCATGATGAAATAAAATCCTTCATAACCGATAAAGGTGAAGATGCCATGTCCTTATAAGATGATCTCTGGTTCAATGACTAAACATTTTTTGTAGACATCATAAAGTTGTTTGCAGACTTAAATATGAAACTGCAAGGGAAGGATCAATTGGTTAATAGACTGCATGAACATGTAATCGCATACATTCAAAATCTGGAACTGCTGCAGATGTATTTGTCCAAGAAGAAAGTGTTTAATTTCTCATAATTTCTCAACCTTAAGCCCAAGACCTGCTGATACATTCAACTATATAACATTTTGTGACCATCTATCCAAGCTTGTTTGAGAATGCAAATGTAGATTTGAGGACTTTCCTAAACCCCATATTAAGAAGAAGATCTTTTGAGACACTTTTGCTGTTGATCCTAATAACATGCAGTTGGAGCTCACTGAGCTTCACAACTACAGTGCCTTAAAAGAACAGTCTCCTCAAGTTCTACACTAATTATGTTTCTGCAGAAAGTTATCTAAGTATCATAGAAAATGTTATGAAATTTACTGCACTTTTTGGCAGCACATACTGCTGTGAACAACTCTTCTCTAGAATGAAGAGATTGAATGGTAAATCAGTATCTATTCTTAGAGATGCACATTAGCAGATAAACTTCATCTTGATAGGTTAAACATTTGGTGCAGACATAAACCACTTCTGCAAGAGCAAGCAATATCAAAAATCGCATTAACTGATTTTGCTGGTCACATCTAAAAACAGATTTGTATTTTGTTGTCTGACACAGTTTGATTTGCATAGTTATGGCTTTACTTGAAGTACGTTCATGCATATTTCCGCCATTACACTTGCAGTGTTGTGGAAAGAATACTGAAAACATGTATTTGCACAATATTTGCTGTAGAGAGTATGGATGCTTGAAAATAAATTTCACGTATATCTGCACTGTCGTAGCAAGGATTTGACCAATATATTTATGCTGCTGTAGAAAGGATAATTAAAATATATCTGTAGATGTGCACCTTTACATTTGCACTGTTGTAGCAAGGATAATATTTGTTTAATGTTATTTTCTTAGCTGCAAATTTAAATTTCATGACAGAATACAAAAAGTTACTCTGAAACAAGCAGTATGTCATCTGTTTTTGTTCCATGACTAAGTTGCACCTTTGACTGTTGTGGGCATACAAAACTGAAACATTTTCAGTTACAGTAATGTGGCTCTCTAAACCTAGCCAAGTCTAGCAAGTGGCCCCTGAACTAAAAAAGTTGGATACCCCTGCTTTAAGATCTTTAGTAGTTTACTTAAGTGGCTATTAAGGTAGATAGAATGATACCTCTTATAAGCATCAAGCAATTTCTTTCTCTTGCTGTATAATGTATTCATAATGGTATTCCACCATAGGGGTGTTTTTAATTATCTTATTATATTTAATACAAATAGTGACTGCCTTATCAAAACAGTGATTTAAATGGGAATTGCAAGTCAGAGGTCTAGGCAGCAGCTTTAGCAATGGGATCCAACAGTGGAGAATTACAGCTGATTTTATTTAAGCAGCATGACAATAAAATTGAGGTGGGTGTGCTCTATTTATTAGACATACTTGATTGTGAGGGCATGACTTTTTGGACCGAATTAATTGTATTACAAATAATTTAATCTGAAAGTCAGAGCAAGATGTTTGAGAAAGTTGAAAGATGCGAGAAGACATATGGTGATGAAGAAGAAAACCTAGGGTGGAGATGTCAATACTACAAAAGGAAAGCTAGTGGGTATTTGAAATCTGCATAAGACAAGGTGAGGAAGGGGAAAGTGTTATTAAGTTTTGATGAAGGGGTTGGGCTATAGACAGAGGGATTATTACAAAACAGGATATACAAGAATATCAGGATAACAGCATTTAGAGGGATCATGATGGTGTTTTGGGGGAAATTATCTCTGAAAAAAGCTGATTTTTTGTGGGAACTTGTGTCATACTATTTGGGAAGTTGCTTATCTCCTTTCTGTAAAATGGTGCCTAGAAAGGTATTAGGACATTACTGGATTATAGGTCACTTGTCCTAATCAAACAGCAGGACTATCAATGATACAGTTCTTTAGGAAACAAGAACATTCACAGATCATTCTGAGTGAGTAAGCAGACCTGATAGAATGGAGGTAAAATATCTGATTATCTAACAAAATGATGGATCAATCTTCTGGCTTTTGTCAGCAAGAACATATTTGCCAATAAATGCATGCTGCAGATGTGTCATTACATATGATTACTTCCAAAATGTCTGTCCCTGGCTTCAAGATGAAGAGAAACCATCATGCACAGAGGTGATGACATTTTACAGACCTCATAAAGAAAAAGGAGAAAATTTCAGCATTTCTTTGGTCAGCAGACCTTCTACTGACAAGGTAGAACATTTGAGACCAGCATGGATTTGTAGTTGCTAGTAGAACCACTAAGATTTTTTTCTAGGTAAAAAGATGACTAGCTTAGAGTAAATTTTTGTGGTGCAGATTAGAATGATTAAATGTGTCAAAATTATCAAAATGCAGTGGGAACTAAGTTTTGCTCTGTATCTATAAATCCAATTTACACTTTTGAGATGAATCACAAGTGTATAATGTGATAAAGAAAAAAGCACTATTTGTTGATGGTGGCCACGAACATCAGTGGTGATTTATTATGTTCTTGACACATTACTGTTTGGCATACTCATTGTTAGTGGGTGGAATCCCTAAATCTAGCAATTTTTAGTCCTCTGTTACCCAATTTTTCTTCCACATATGAATGACATGCAACCCAGTTGTTTGCTTCAGAGAGAGAATTAGGAGGTGTCATTAATAAAGGAGATGGGGGCTTTGTTTATTAAGTTCTAATATACCCTAGTTACACTGATGTGTGCTTATAGTAGGAGATGCACTGATATCACTGGTTGCATTATTATAAACTAATAGTGTAAGGATGGTGCATGGTTATTCCCCTTAACTAACTGTTGCAACATTTTCTCCCAGAGATATGTGACCAAAGACAAATGGAGAGGAGATCAACAGGTGAAAAGGGGTGGAAAGAGACAAGGGAGGACAACTGAACAACTCAACAACCATGTTGCCTTGAGACATCCTTCTGGTAAGAGGCTACAGATAAATGATATAAGTGTGGCTTCAACCTATGTAAGTGAGGAAAGGCTTGACTAAGGAACAAATTAAGTTGTGTGCACTACACCATTAGTTTCAAGCCTTATGATCTTGCAAGAGTTTGGATGGTCTGCAAGATAAGGCAATGGCTGTGTTTAGGTGATAAGAATCTCTTTTATTTATTATATCCCTTCACTGTTTACTGTATGATGGCTAGAGGTGCTGATGGAGAATTTGGAGTGCAAGCATGAACACCATTACATTACAATTAACCATAAATTATAGTGCAGTAAGATCAGTTTAAAGATAGTTGTGACCTTTGTGAGAGACATGATACTATGTATAATGGAAAATATAACTAAAATTGAATATGTCTCTGACCTGATCACTACAACAAGCATCTGTAAAATAAAGTAGTGTGCATCAGTGTTTTCAGCAACAACAATGTGAAATACTGAACAAACATTTAGTTTACCAACTGAAAAGCTATAGTTTGAAAGGAACTTTGTTACAACAAAATCACAGTTTTAGATATGAGATAAACATTGCAAATTCTAATTCAGAATTAAATTACTAATAAAATCCATCTTTATGAGTTTCAAATTTAAATTGCAAAATGTTTTCCAGTACCTGGAAAGTCTGATTAATTATTTTGCAATATAGCTTACAGGTCAGTTAGCTGACCCATAAGCTATTTTGAACATTAACAAAACATGACAAAACATTGCACAAAAAATACAGACTCCACCAAGCTATTCAACCACCTCAGTTTATTCCAAATACATCTGGTACTTTGGACATTCACCTTCTTAGGATACTTAATCAACAATTACAGGTAACTTTTATACAGGTTGAACCCAGTTAATTGACAATTAATTAAACCATTATTTAATTGTTAATTAATTTTTAAACTCTTACTTATACAAGCTTTAAATAACATGCTAAATAACATATTCCATGCTTCACAAAACACACTCATTTCACCAAGCAAAATCAAGAAGTTAAAAAGTTAAATTGACTTCCAAATTTAAATCCCCAGGTTGTGATGTTATGCAATTTAATATCACCTTACTATCCAGTTCATTTAATTTACTTATGAAATCACCCCTCTAAATAAATAAGGTTGGGCTAAGACAGTAAAGAAAAAAACAAGTATCTAGACCTTGGTGAATGTTATGAAAATGTTCTTCCACATGACTTTTAAATTACATTTTCTAATGCCCCCAAATGTTCCAAAATAAGGATCTGTGCTTTCCGCTTAGTCTGCCCCACATACCATTTTGTAAATTTGCAACCATACCCAATAATATACACAACCCCACATGATTCACAATAAAACCTCTCCCTGGAAATAAACTTCATTTCATTAATTTTGGTGCCCCTTAAATTCTTAATCTTGGAACAAACCTTATATTGTCCACATGCAAAGGAACCCCTTCTTTCCAAAGCTATCATAGACTGCCTAAGCCTAAAATTCAAAATCTCTTTTAAATTATTGTATCTGCCATATGAAAATATGATGCGCTTTGGAAATAATTCCCTCACTGTGTCACTCTGATACACAACAAGCTATAGATCCCTGATGAGATTTTCCAAAATCTCCAAAAATGGTGCATATTTAGTGACAAAATAACATTTGTTGCCACTATGGTCCTGACATACAGGAATCTTCCTCAACTGTTTGGTCACTCTCCATTGTTGCCACCTTTCTTTTCTACAATTTCATGAAGTCTCTTTCTGGCATTGTTCAAGCTTCATGAAGAATACCCATGAGCCAAAAGTCTGTCCTTCACCTCCTTTAACCCATCTGCCTTGAATTTCTCCTCTGAAGTATTAAAAAAATATTCTTCTGAATTCCCCATATGGAAGAGAATTGATTAAATGCAGTGGATGCATGCTGGTAGCATGCAAAATATTGTTAACTGCTGTATTTTTCCTATAAGGTTTATGTTGAATAGTACAATCCTCACCTACATAAAACTCTACATCCAAAAATGAATAGATTCCTTGTTTAATTCATATGTAAACTTAAGTCCATGCATGTTTTTATTCAGTTTAGTCAAAAACTCCACAAAATGTGCCTCACTACCTCTACAAATGAAAAACAGGTCATCCATATACCATTTGTACCATACCATATGTTCAGAAAAGAATTTTGTGGGGTACAAAAATGTATTTTCAAAACCTCCCATATAAAGGATTGCATAAATAGGAGCAAAAGGAGCCCCATCTCGGTTCCTTCTATTGGCAAACAAATATCACTATCAAAACAAAAGTAATTATTTGTCAAACAGAATTCCAGAACAGTGATTAAGAAGGACTTAAGGGGTTCTTCCCCCATTATGTTGCTGTCTCCAAACCCCCTCTAAGCTCAATATTAGTATACAATGAATTAACATCCACTGTAACCCAGTAAAAGTCCTCCCTCCAAGCAATTCCTTTCAAAGTTTCATAAAGTTGCAAAGTATTTTTGGTATGCGCTAGAACCCTTTGCAAATATCTCTTAAATTGACCATCCAAATAAAAATCTCCACATTTTGTAAATATGAGTCAATTCCTGATACTGTAGGTCCACCTGGTGGAGCTACCAAATTTTTATCCATCTTCAGAATGGCATAACACTCTGGGTCTCTAGGTTTAGAAATATGCATTTTGTTCACATCATTAGGGGTCAGAAAACCCAACCTTTCTCCCCTTTCCCAAACATTTTTCAGAATGAAAAGCAATACTTAGTAAATCAGACTGGCTTGCCTTCACACCTTCTCCATATCACTCAAGCATGTACTCCCATGTAAAATGAAACAATATTGTGGCAGTAATATGACAATGATGAAGTTCTGGCAAAAATGAAACACAGGATTGTGGCAGTGC
This sequence comes from Protopterus annectens, assembly GCF_019279795.1. NCBI lineage: Eukaryota > Metazoa > Chordata > Ceratodontiformes > Protopteridae > Protopterus > Protopterus annectens. The sequence continues at coordinate 1,874,621,555 of NC_056728.1, forward strand.
TTTGGCAATGATCAAGTTCTGGCAAAAATGAAACATAGTACTGTGGCATTGATATCCTGCAGTAATGGAACGCAGTACTGTAGCAGTGGCCAGGCTAAGGTACCATATCATAACTTGGCAAACATGGGAGTCAATGCTATGGCAGTGCCAAGTGAACAATGCATTTCTGGTGGAAGTGAGTCAGAGAAGTATGTCAGTACTAAGGTAGTTATATATTTATGCAGAAATAAAGCACAGTGCTGTTACTTCAGAGGTATCAGGAGATTTCTAGCATAACTACAACATGATCCGATAGTAGTGTTAATCCAGTAATGCATTTTTGGCAGATGTGATATGCAGTGTTATTTTAGTGCTAAGTTAGTGAATCCTCATGGCAGGGCTAAGGTAGTGATGCATTTCTGAGTAAGTGCTGACAAGCCTTAAGGGTTATTGTCATGATGTAGACTAGGAGTAATTAGCATGAGAATTATCATCACATTTCTGTTACTGTAATGTACTTGAGATTTGTGTGTGTGTGTGTGCATGTGTATGTGTCTGCATGGTCGTATGTGCTCTGGACCTTGCAAAGGTAACTAAAATTTCAAAATTATATATGAGTTGTAGTAAAAGAAACTCCAGTGTAGGTATGTGTCTGGGCTTTTACTGCTGAAAAATCCCCCAGTGCTTGTGGATTCACAGTTCATAAACAAAACCACTTACCTGTGTCCTATGCTATATAGAATGGAATGGACTGTGAATTGATACCAGTCCATTCATTAGCATACTGAGTGTACTAAGAGAACAACACCAAGAAGAATGGCACTACAAATCAAGATGCAGAGTATGTATCATAGAAAGTGTGCAACCTGTAAAGCTATATCACCATTATGGCTAGACAAAAGTGCAACCTTGCAAAGATAAGGGTTTGCACTATAGCACGCTGTGCACTGTTTAGCAAGTCAGTGCCTTTAAAGCAAGAAGCAGGAAGCATACTGTTATGCAGGTGCACAATATTGTAGCCTGTGCAGTCTGCAAGGTTGCACTTGTGTAAGTGATAAAAGTACAAAGGCACTGGCAATTAACAGCATAAAGCAAAGCTGAGCTATTGACACACAAAATGACAGACTGCTTTGAGCATTTAGAAAGAAGTCATACTGGTACAAAGGCAAACAGCATCACAGTCTGTGCTTTCTTAAACATCGCAGCACAGTTATTGCTAAAGGTAAGGAGGGGTCCACAGTATTAAAATATGAATATTCAGTATGTCATTGGCACTCTTAATTTTTGAGAACAGATTACAGCATATAATTCCAAAGTTTTGAGTACAAATGGGGAGAAGTGTGTATGCATATACCTTGCTACTTCCCTCTGTGTGTGTCTCTCTCATGCTGTATCTATTTCTCTCTCCTCTCCATTCCTCCCAGCCTGTTAGCACAGAAAATGTGGAAAAACCCTAAAATAATGTGTGTGTGTGGGGGCAAAGGCTCAAAAATAGGAAAGATTTTAAATATTGTTCCAATAAACGTAAAAAAGTTGCAAGAAAAACAGGATTTGTGTTAGCATATATTTTCTGAAGGATATGAAGGCTGAAACGCAAATGAATGTCATTATTTAGTGACTTCAATCCTAATCAATTTGTTAGAAAAACACACATTTTATGAGGACTAGATTAAAAATATGTGGCAAATATTCTGTTAAAATCCAGGCAGTTGAAAAGTATGATTTTCTCCCCCCTCTCTCTCTCTCTCTCTCTCTCTCTCTCTCTCACACAGAAACACACACACACACACACACACACACACACACACACACACACACACACACACACACACACACACACACACACACACACACACACACACACACACACTCACTCACACACACTCACACAAACACAAAAAACAGTTTGTCTGCATTTTATCTGACAGAAGGAAAATTAAGGCTTCCCTCAAAAATATATGAAACATGCCTCCCAACATTTTTCTATTTTTCCATTATCTTAAAAATATAGAAACATTTTGCTACTGATTACTTTTTATCTGAATACTCAACATAATTTAATCCTAGTAATATTCTTGGTGTCATAAGATCTGTATTGATAGATATATATGCTGATTTTATCATCTGTGCCAATGTAAAAAAAATAAATAAATTACTACAACTCAGCTATAATTTTGTAACTTTGTTAGACTTGTACCTGTCTTAGCGGTCTTGAAAGATAGGTATTGAGTGTTGATGCAAGGAATATGGGGGGATGAAATTAAACAGCAGGACGCTGTGGACCCCTCCTTACCTTTGATTAGTAAGAATACATTATCGGTAGAGTGGATGCTGCTTCTTCGGGCAGGGTAAGTGGGAATATGATGCCCTGGCATATGGTTACAAGGATGTTACATATTCTGGTTACAAGGGTATTACATATTCTGGTTACAAGGATGTACACACTGTGATTAACATTTTGATATGATGCAATAAAGTTATGTTGTTGGAAGTTAATAAAGGTTGTCAAATGCCATTTTGGTGTGATGTGTTTTATTGAAGGGGGACCAGGACAATGTACCTTAATATATTAATGAATAATAATCTATATGCAATTCTGTCTTTGTGTAAATAGAAGGGATCAGCTCATCAATTTTGTTACCTAGGGAAAGAATTGTGGAAACAGAGGTTTTATATGATGACAGACTATCTTATCCAAATCTAATTAGGTGATTCAGTTTGGCAAAATGCAAAGAACAATAATTGATGTGTAGTAGCATACCACTCATTTGAAAAATTAAAGGTTCTTTGAAAAATGAAAATTCATGTAGTTTAGAAGACATAACATTTATATTTATTTTATATTTCTTTGGTAACTGTTTTCATTAAGTGGTGATATATATTATTCATTTTCAAATGTTTTCTAGTGGGAAATCATGAGTTATAAAAGGATTCAAATGACAAGAGGGTCCCATCCCAGTCTAGCAGTGAATTCTGACTGATTCAAAATGACTGTGTGCTTTTTAATATATATTTTGAAAATATTTCTTACAACTTATACACCTAAAATAGCTAGGTTGGTGACTCATTAAAGAAGAAAAAAATCATGCCCTGAAGCACAAATAACTTCATTAATTTGCTGTGAGCCTCATGTGAGAAAATTAATTTGTAAGTTGTGAAGCCCTTTGTTCTGTTAAAGCCTGTAATACATTAGTTCCACTACACTGCTGCAACTTCGTATCCATGATACAAAAATGAATACAAGCTGCTCGAACAACACAGAGAGCTAAGCAAACTGGATATATTATTTCAATGGCATACATGGTGGGAATTCTAATATATGAAAGAAATGGGACGTTTGCAGTTTGATGTTGATTTAATAATACTGCAACCCATGCCTTGTTTTAGTACAAGAAAATAGGCTTTATTATTATTTTTTTTGTTGTTGCAGAAAATGAGCTAAAACCAGTCCCTGCAGCACTTCATGACAAAATGGCATCTAGATGCTCACAGTGCTCATTTAAGTACAGACTCTTATTGTTTCACTATTTATATCTCAGGAGAATGCAGTTAGTTTTCATCTCTTATTAAAAGCCCCAGATGCCTTGAAGGAAGAGAATACATATTAAGAGACAATGTTCTAATGATGTTGTAAGATGCAGTGATGAACCATGTTTGATAACTTGACTAGAGGGGAGCAACAGAAGATACTTTCCTGCCTTCCTCAATATCTTAAAGCACATAAAGCCCCAAAAGATGCAGCATTATACGTCTATCTTAGATATTTGTAGATGAAAAATTGTGTTTTGTATAGCTTGGCCTGGAAACTGCTTTCCTGTAACCAATATATTCTGTATTTGAAAGTAAACTGTCCTTTACTGGTGCAAACTTGCAGATACATAAACTATAAGAAAATGCTTGCTGCGATTTATGTATATATATGTTTGTATATGCATGCATGCACATATGCATGCATATAGATAGATTGATAGATAATAGATAGATGGATAAATAGATAGATAGATAGATAGATAGATAGATAGATAGATAGATAGATAGATAGATAGGTAGATAGATAGATAGATAGATAGATAGATAGATAGATAGATAGATAGATAGATAGATAGATAGATACACGAGTGTGTGTGTGTGTGTGTGTGTGTGTGTGTGTGTGTGTGTGTGTGTGTGTGTGTGTAATGCTGCCTTCAGCTCATGTATTTTAAAAGAAAATAAATGCATGCAAGTCCCAGACCAGAGCCTAATTTATGATAGGAACAGTTGCAATTGTTAGAGAAAACATATGTAGAACTTTGTCATCATGTAATACTTGCTTGAAACTGGATTTCTGTTCAATAAAGCACTGGGCATTACTTTTGCTTGCAGTTCAATATTTTACATTTTTTTCAGGTATTAACTGGTTATGTTAACTGCTCCATTTTTTAAAATAATATGTTTCAGCTATTTGCAGGAAAAGTAATAACTTGAGAAAAGAAATGATCTACAACATGAAGAGTTTGATTTTTGATAGTATGAGGATCTCACAATGGTATGACCTGTCAAAGCAAAAATGTTCTTTTCAAGGTCACAGTTAGCATTTTCTTTGAATAGTTTGGAATCAGATAACAAAATACATCCCTGTCACTTTTGCAACTCCATTGTTTCGCCATTCTTCTCAGTTTTAATAAATGGATGTTAGATTTCTGAGTCTTTTTAATGTGTGTGTGTGTGTGTGTGTGTGTGTGTGTGTGTGTGTGTGTGTGTGTGTGTGTGTGTGTGTGTGTGTGTGTGTGTGTGTGTGTGTGTGTGTGTGTGTGTGTGTGTGTGTGAGTGCATGAGTTTTGTGTGTATGTTTGCATGTGTATCTGTGTATGTATGTGTGTGTGTGTGTGTGTGTGTGTGTGTGTGCATGAGTTTTGTGTGTATGTTTGTGTGTGTGTGTGTGTGTGTATGTATGTGTGTGTGTGTGTGTGTGTGTGTGTGTGTGTGTGTGTGTGTGAGTGCATGAGTTTTGTGTGTATGTTTGCATGTGTATCTGTGTATGTATGTGTGTGTGTGTGTGTGTGTGTGTGTGTGTGTGTGTGTGTGTGTGTGTGAGTGCATGAGTTTTGTGTGTATGTTTGCATGTGCATCTGTGTATGTATGTATGTGGTGTGTGTGTGTGTGTGTGTGTGTGTGTGTGTGTGTGTGTGTGTGTGTGTGTGTGTGTATCATGTAAAAAAAAAAATCAGACGCCAAAACAAATTTGTAAGATAAACCATGTTGTTGTATCTTTCGGCTTTTCCCAGTTAGGGGTTGCCACAGCAGAACTCCGTCCGCTAATGATTGGCAGTAGATTTTTACGTACCGAGTTGCCAGCCCTGATGCACAACCTTCAATGAAGGTACGCTCATTCACGCATGTCTCCACACAGAAGACGCTTTAGCTGAGACTCAAACAGGACAACGTCTTACTGTGAGGCGACAATGCTACCGCAGCACCACCACCACAGTCATCTTGTTTTTCTTTGCAGAACAGCCCACTTTACTGCTTTGTGGAGGACAAGCCATTTGTCAGATATTTCCTAATCAATGCACTCTTTACTGAATAAGGTTCACCAATTCATTGCCTTTCTTGTTTCTGACATGGATGCAAGTATCAGCTTAATTTTCATACCCAGATGCAACATTTACAACTTGTAATAACATAAGACATTGTGGGAGTGGGGATTGCTTTCCTGAGCATCATTTTTAAAAGCAGACTTTTTTTTTATTAAAGAGCTCACCTTCAACCAAACATGCTGTATAGATAACACCTAAAGCATTATCAATTTGAGGCAGCTGTATGGATAATGCTGTTACTTTGTATCAGGTGGAACAGTTGAGTGGCGGCTCATGTCCCTGTATATGTTGGCCAGTGAGAGTGAGAGTAAAGATCTATTGCTATTGCTGGCCTAAGTATCACAGGGAATGGAGGTGGCTCTGGTTCATCACAAAGGTGACACTCAGTGCGACCCATTTGAGTTTGAACCAGCCTGATCCATGCTGTCATGGTACTTACCACCAGAAAACCAATTGGATTTTAGAGACTAGAATCATGATTTTCCTCTGTGGACAGCATTTGCAGGTTCAAAGGAGCTACTTAGTTTGAGAAGGCTGCTTACAATGGGGAGAAGGTAGGCTACCATCCAGGGCCTGTAAGCCGGGCTATTACCTATCACCTGACTATTGTCATGGATCAAAAAGGTTGAATTGGACTTATAACTGAGAATAAATGAGTTGTAGGATTCTCATCCAGTCCAGACGTGCCTGGTTTCCATGTGCTCAGAATGACCTGTCTGACCTGTTCTCAGTGACGGATCCATTGGACAAAGTCCTGCATAGGTAAGAAAAAAAAAAGATTTTTTTTTTTATTCATATTAAATAAACAGTTTGTCAAATTACTGTACCACATCCAAAAAAACAGCGACACCTTTTCCAGAGATTCTGTTTAATTACACAGTGAATTAATTATAAAAAGCACAATGAAAAAACTTGTCAGTTGATTTTTCTTAGCGCCTCGGCCATATCAGCCTTTACAGAGTAACATTAGCACAATGAATGCTCTCAATATTCCCTCTTATATTATACTTCGCTTCAATAAGTCAATTAACCAATTAAAATACTTAAAGTAACATCTACACTATACATGACTAAAACAACTGAAATCAAATAAAACTTTGCCAATGACATTCCTTATTCAGCCCATTCGGCTGCAAAGTATTATATTTAATTATTAAAATTGATTCCTACTTCCTTAATAAATATTTCAATACATTTTCATCAGAAAAATGTAAGGTAGTGTGTTCCAAAACCGTTACCATTAAACTATCAATTTCCCCTTTATGTACCAAATTAAAATGTGCTGCTACTGGGCTATTAATTTTATTATTCTTTACATCTCTAACATGCTCCTTAATTATCTCACTTAAACTCCTTTTGTGTTCACCTATATAAAAACAATTACATGAACATTTTATTGCATAAATTATGCCTTTCATTGTACAAGTAAAACATTCTTGTGTTTGAAATTTTTTTCCATTAATATAATGGAACATAGGTACTACATATTGGCAAATAGAACATTTGCCACACGGATTGGTACCCAGTCTATTTATATTAACTCTCATCAATTCTTTTGGTCTATTATATCTACTGTGTACTAAAAAATCTTTTATATTACGTCCTCTTTGATAAGATGTTCTTAATTCTATTTTCGATAGACTACATACTTGTCTCAAGATTATTTTCCAATATTCTCTTAATACTTTACTAAATCTATCTGAAAAAACTGTATATTTGGAAACAAAAAATATAGTTATTCTCTTTAGTTAATTTCTTATTACTAATATAACCCTTATTATTCTTGTCACTTTTAGTATTGTAATTTTCATAAATCTTCATATAACTGTCCATTATTATTTGTTCATCATAACCTCTAAGAACATTCTCATGGCTTTTATAGCCTCAGTTTTGTAATAATTTTCATCACTGCACAGTCTCCTAATTCTTAATAATTCTCCATATGGTATGGAGGCTAAAGTATGTGGAGGATGACAACTGGTTGCCTGTAACATCAAATTCTGTTGATCAAATTTTCTGTATATTTTAGTTTTAATTTTCTCATTATTTATACCTACAATAGTAATATCGAGAAAATGAACTTTCAAGCCAACCTGCGCTTGATCATATTTAATTCCAAATCTATTTTCATTCATATAATCTAAAAACTCATCAACCCCTTCAATACCATTATGACATATGAAAATGAGGTCGTCTATAAACCTATAATAATTTTTTTTCAAGGTTTGTCAAATTAGTTCATATTAGCAGTTCATAATCTTGTATTTGATCAAATGCCAAACTGTGGTAACATAATGTTAAGTTCAGAACAGGCAAATATATTTATCCCATATTAACCTGTTGACTGAATAAAAAAACAATCTTGTTTATCTAAAATCATTATTATTTTTCCACACTATAATAAGGTGCATCAAATGGATAAAAAAATCCTAGCCTCTCCTTCCTTTTTTATGTTCCAGTGACTCTAGTGTGGTAGGATGTGGTTTGAAAGAGTCACGCCTAAAGAAAACAATAAAATGGTTGGTCACTTGGAACAATGAGTTGATGATAAAAAAAAAAAAATATTTGTGGTTAAAAGCCACCAGATATAGTGAATGAAGCATAACATACAGGTTAACAGGAATTAATAGGCATTCAGAACATTTTCAAGGCAACTGAATCTTGTGACCATTCATGCCCTGAGAGTACCCGCACATAGGTTGTACTAGCTAAGCTAGGGCAGTCAAGTCTGAGGTGAATTTGTGTAGATTCCTCCAATAATCTAGGTCCTATTTGAAGGACGATTGTATATATTGCCTCTCACTCTACAGGGGCAGTCAGTTCCAGAAGTGGAGTAGGTATTATATGATAATCATCCCACAATGTTTTATTTATCTGCTGATGAAAATTTGTTTCAAGTTCCGGCGTTTGTGTAACTATTAGACTTAATACAATACAAGAAAGTGGGTGTCAAAGGAAAAACTTCAGAGACCAATTCACGTTAGGTTCAAGCAAGGCACCCTTTATTACTTGCAGCAAGGAGACAAAGCATGTATATGCACAAGGTTTGTCTAAATGATTAATGACTAGTAGGTTATACTTCTACAGTTCTCTTCCTGTCACATAGAAAATGTTACATTCTATTGCTGACATAGTTAGACACAGCTTTCTGTATGTTCTACAGAAAGTATTGTTAGACTTATTGCTGACCAAGTTAAAATATCTGTCATTCTGCAAAAACATTTTGAGAAAACAACCTGGGTTCATGTCAGTCCATTTCAGCATTTCAGTTCTTCTATTGTACTGTTCTAATACATGTGTTACATTTTATCTAGATTCAAGGTACATTTCTAGCTTTAGTACAAGTAATGCTGACTACGGTTTAAACTTTCAAGCATCTATTGTTTTCTTTATCAATAGCTTCTAACAGCTGCATGTTTTCTCATGGCATAAGCAGAAATCAATATCCCTTTGTTAATTTTCATGACATTAGCAGAAATGAATTACTTCTTGTTATTTGCTGATATTAGCAGAAAATAGAATGCTTCTTGTTAAGTTTCTAATGGCTGTGCAGATTCATGCAGTGTGAACAGAATAAATGTATTAACCCTTTTAAATCTTGAATGCACTAAATACACTAAGCATGCATTTTACTATTACATATTTTCTAACATTTCCCCCCTTTTAATACTTTTATTCTACTTTCAAGATAAGCATAAACAGTTTTTCTTCCCCTAACCTCTTTCAACTCAGGATTTGCAGTTAAGAGAGTGTAAACTTATGAAAGCATTTTTAGATTTTTAACAATTCTTCAAGTTCAGCACCTTGGTATAAGGTTTCTGAAACTGACATGTCTATGAAGTCTTTAATCAGTCTTTTCATGCAGGGGATGCAGCAGCACACACATACCACCAGTAGGATCATTTCTACACAGATGGCAATCAGGATGTTCATCAGGATATTGCCCCACCACCCAAGCAATCTCTGGAAAAAGTCCATCTATGGATTTGGTACTGATTTGGTCATGGCTGACACCTGCTGAATTACCTCAAGATGATTGTCTATCTCATGTTTGTGGTCAGGAATATATGAACACCACTCCTCCTGGAATAAAGTGCATGTACCTCCTCTCATCGCTAGGGTGAAGTCGAGAGCCATGCGGTTTTGAAGCACTACAGTTCTCATGGCAGTCAGTCCATCAGTCACCAATTCTAGGGCAGAAAAGGTTGCATTACTCATTATTTCGAGATGTTTAGACACTTTTCTCAGTTTCCAGATTGATTTTGTTGCTCCATATGCTGGCAATACACCTGCCCACGAGATGATGGTATCACCCAAGTCCATATGTGACAGTCCATTTTTCCCTCGCCCACAGCATGATGTTTTTTTCCAGCCCGCATTGACTTGCCCCACTGGATTGACAGGCTTTTTGATTTCTCGTCAAACATTCCGAATGTTCCCTTGAGGTAAAACTGCTGTGTGTCGTATGGCCGGAACCAGGTACTCCAAATAACAACTGCAGGACCAATTCTCAGGTAACCATTTGTATGCTTTCCTACCACATACAAAATAACAGTCTTCTACTTTGGTAGTAACTTTACTATGCCCTTGCTCTGGATGAAACATTTTTTTGTCTATCATAGACAGTTGTTTATAAAGGTCAGCATTATGTTTTACTTCATCAGTTGTCCTATGCATCAGTTCAACAAATGAATCATAGCTTGTGTTGCAATAGGATCCTGTGTTATCAGTCTTATTGTAGCATGTATTGGGAACAGTCACATTGCAATTGCTCCAACCCACCTGAACTGTATCATTTTTGTAAAAACACACAGTCCCCTTCTGTTGAACAGACAAGTGCAATGCTACTTTATCTTGTGATGTGACATCTGATATATCATAGACTAAGTTTTCCCAGGTCTTGTTGGCTCCTGGGGGACTGAAGTTAGCAATAACCCCCCGTATGCTATTGGCAAGGCTGTGCAAATCCAGCAATTCGAAGCATTGAAGGTCTCAGCATACACATATTTGATTGCCTGGGAAGTGTTGAAGTTTGGGTGCCACTCTGTATACAACTCTGCACGCTTGTTTAGTCCAGTTTGTGTGGCTGAAAAAAGGAATGGCCACAACAAAAAGATTATTGTCACTATTACAGTCAACATGATGGTTATGCAATACTTCTGAGGAAATGGTTGTTCTGCATTCCTGTTTTCTCCAACTCTTCCGAATTGGTACATTTGGATCTTACTGGATTTTGTCATCTTTATTTCAGACATGTATTCTTACTCTCTGCCCTAATAGGACCTTCAGCACTGATGGTTTCTTCACTGGGGTTGAGACGGATCAGTCCTATTGATCTGACCCCCCTTTGTAGCCAGCCTTTGTGCTGAGTGCCCCGATGGAGAGGTAAGATTTTTGTCCAGTTCAAAGTTCTTAACAAGTTTGCAGTGTGTCAGGTGGATCCACAAAGCTTGCTCTGCTATCTTGACTGCAGTGGGTGTCGAAAGAAGCACCTGGTAGGGACCTTCCCACCTTGGCGATGACCAATTCTTCTTGTTACAAATCTGACACATCAAACAAAATTTTTTAGAGTAGTTTGTAAATCCGTACGTTGTGAACACCTGGTTCACCAGCTGTACCATCCCCCCTGTTGAGACATGGCACTGCCCATGGCTCAACAAAGCTGCATATCTAAACAAATTAGATGGTAGTACTGGTTTCCCTTCTCTAGAGATGTACAGCCCCTTTTCGAGAATTGCTCCTCGTTTTATCCATCGTTGTTTTTCAGCTTGCATAGTGAGTGTCTGCATTGTTTTTAACATTTCTAAGTCTAAAATCTCAGAGGGTTGTAATTCCTCATTTAAAAGAAATACTTCTGTAGCTGCTTGTTTTGCAGCTGTATCAGCTCTCGCATTACCTTTTGAAATCCTATCTTGTTGCTTGGTGTGAGCTGTGCATTTACAAATGGCTACTTTCTGAGGTAACTGAATAGATTCTAAAAGATCTAACATAAACTGTGCATGATTTATAGGTTTGCCAGTAGATGTTATCATTCCTCGGTTTTTCCACTGTTGCTCAAAAACATGTACAGTAGAAAAAGTGTACTGGCTGTCAGTAAAAATGTTTACACATTTACCCTTTGCTAAGGTACATGCCTGTGTCAAGGCAATGAATTCTGCTGCCTGTGCAGATAAGTTGTGTGGTAAAGGTTCTGCTTCTATAATCTCAGTATCAGAAACTACTGCATATCCTACTAGGTTCTGTCCTGCAGGACCCCTTTTGCACAAGCCATCCACGTAGTATGTCACCTCGGCATCATCCAAGGGGACATCCGTGAGGTCTTTTCTAGGTAGTGTCTTTTGCTCAATTACCTGCAGGCAGTGATGCGGTGTGCCGTCTGCAGTGGTCAGGAGCAGAGTAGAAGGGTTCAAAGTTGTGCATCATTCAATTGTCATATGAGGTTGGCTCAACAATATAGTCATACAGGAAAGATGCCTAGCACGGGAAAGATATGCCACCTTTTCTTGTAGTAAAATAATCATGACTGCATGAGGTACTCTCAAAGTGAGAGGGTGGAATAAGACTACTGACGCGGAAGCGTGTACTGCCATTGCAGCTGCAACTACTGCTTGTACACAGTGGGGTAAGGATCATGCCACTGGGTCTAGTTTTGATGAATAGTAAGCAATGGGGCATTGCTTATCCCCATGCTGCTGTGTTAATACTGATGTCATGTAACCCTGTTTACAATCTACAGTTTGGAAAAAAACGTTTATGTTAGTTTGGCAATTCCAGAACTAATGAGGATGCTATTAACTGCTTCAGTTTGCAGAAAGCAGATTCTGCTTCTGGTGTCCATTGTAATAAATCCTGTGCTGCCATAGGCTTCTTATATATAAGGTCAGTTAGTGGTGCAGATTCCAAAGCATAGTTTGGGAATCTAGCTCTGGCAAAAATTAGTTGTACCCAGGAAGGACATCATTTCCTTCTTGGTAGTGGGTTTTGGTGCTTGCAAAATTGCTACCTTTCTGTCTTCATCTAGTGTTCTGCCTTCCTTGGATATTACATATCCCAGGTATTTAACTTGTTTTTTCCAAAGCTGCAGTTTACTTTTATTTACCTTATGTCCTTCAGCGGCTAAGAATTGTAGAAGTGCTATGGTATCTTCTCTAAAATCCTGCTGAGGGCTGCCAGCAAGATGTCATCAACATAAAGTAAAATCTGACTGCCTCTTGGTGGGGTGAATCCCGCCAAGTTGCTTGCCATTTCTTGTGAGAATATTGCTGGACTTTCACAATATCCCTGTGGTAGTCACGTATATGTATACCTTTTCCTCTGAAATGTGAATGCAAACCAATACTGGCTGTCAGGGTGCATCGGTATCGAAAAGAATGCATTGCCGCTGTCTACCACAGAAAAATGCTTCTGTTGATGTTTTAAATCATTCAACAGGGTTTGTGGGTCTGGCACCATGGGTGCCCTTGGTATTACTGCATCATTTACAGCTTGTAAATCTTGGACCATACGCCATTCTCCATTTGCTTTTTTGACTGGAAACAGGTGAATCGGGAGATTCTACTAGTATCCCTCCTTTAAGTAAGGCTGCTATAATAGGCTTTATCCCTGCCTCTGCATCTTTTCTTAAGGGATTCTGTCATTTTTGTGGTCTAAATGCTGACTTTGGTGTAATAGTAACTGGTCCTGCTGTACGAATAAGTCCTACATCTGACTTTCCTGTTGACCAGAGAGTCTCTGGTATATTTTGTAAGGCATTTTCTTCCTCCTTCAACTGGTGTGTCAATCAGCTGTTCTCTCCAGACTGTAAGTGCACAGCTGGGTTGGTCTGAGTTATCCAATTTAACTTCTGTACTTGTATTCCCTGTTCTGACCGTTCTAGCTCTGTCTGTTTCTCCCATCCTGTGACTTTTTCTCCTAGGTCTGCCCATTCTATATTTCTGTTTTTGGTTAAGCTAACATGTGGTAATTGATTAGATTTATAAAGTGCAAAGAACTCCTGAGGCAATGAACAGCTGGTTACACTGTTCCCTTCTGTGTCCCAGTACAGGTTACTGAATATCAATCTATTTGCATGATTCTTAAACAATTCTTGCTCATATTCCTTATCAGATCCTGGTGTGTTACAATAATACAGGGTACAGTGCAACAGGTGTTGCTTATCAATGTCAAGGGAGGGGAACTTGCTGATGGCTACATTCATTAACTCTTCGGTTACAGTCCCTGGACCAGTCATAACCAAGTCCTGGCTGTACCAATAAAACATTTCACCCTCCGATTGCACTGCATAGGTATCAATTTGTCACTGTGCTTCCATACCCTGCATGGTTGGGACTACTGCTATACCAAATAGCTGCATGAGGTCTCTGCCCAAGAGGTTTACTAGGCATTTTGCAGAAACAACAATTTTGCTTTTTTGTGTCAATCCTGAAACTGGATCAGTTATTGCAGTGTCATGGGAGAGAGGCTCCCGATACAGCTGTCCATTAGCTGCTTTAACCAGTATGTAATCAGGTGTCTCTGTGTTTTCTGGTAGTTTGGAGGGATGTATCAGGGTTTGTGATGCCCCTGAGTCGCACAAGAATTTGACTTCCCTCCCTTCTACCAAAAGTGTAACTTCTAGTTTTATGTCTGCTAAATAGAGCTCCAGGCTCAATAAAGCTAGGTCTAATATTTCATCTTCTTCATTGTCACTAACTTCCTGCACTTCCTCTACTCCCTCTATCACATTCTCATTTGTCCCTTCTTCGCTAGCCCCTTCTAGTGATTCCTGACTACCATATAGTCAGTCCTCACCCTCCTTGTCTTCCATTGTTGCCTTCTTATTTTTCCTGCAATTCTTTGCCAAGTGTCCCTTTTTACCGCATTTAAAACATTCACCCCTTTTCTTTCACCCTTCAAAGTCCTCTGATCATTGATCAGATTGTTTGTTTCCCTGTGCATTTTTCTTGCCCTTTTTCCCGGACTGTACTATGTAAATTTCTGCTCCATCTTCTACAGAAAATATTTGAGCTTTCTTTTTCTTTTTGCTATTAAAATGCCTTTCGGCATGGCTAGCATATTCAAGCAATGATTGTAACCTGCTTGTACGATGATTTACCATATGTTTTGTAATAAAACTGCTTATAGGTGCAATACTGCCCTTTAAAAATGCATTATTTAACTGCTGTTCATACGGGGAATCTTGTGTTTGATCTTCAGGAATCTGCATTCCACAGTGGTTATTAAAACACTCTAATAGTCTGGCATAATACCGGTCAATAGTTTCACCTTCTTGTTGGATGCATTGACTAATGCAAGTCCAGTCTACCCTGGGTTTCCATTTTTCAGAGATGCGGTCTGTCAGACCTTTTACTCTGGTGTCTAATTCTGCCCTGCTATGTGGGAGGGGTCTTTGTGCAGCACCACGGTGATTCCAGTTCCCACTAATCATATGCCAATCCAGCCCTACAATTTGTCTAACTACTTTTTCTACCTCTTCTCCATTTAAGTTATAACTCAGCCTCATTCCTTGTAAATCTTCAGAGAATTTTCTAAAATTAACTTTTGGATGGGGGATTCCCTCAGTGGCTTTCCGGATGTCTTCCGGAGTCCTAGGTCTATACACTAAAATATTGGGTCCTGATTGTCCTGACCTGCCTGAGGGTTGGGTACTTCTATAAGTGGACATATTTCTTCTCCTTCACTTATAGATCGTGAATTCTTAACCATTTGCCATAACTCGATGTCTTCATTTAAGTTACCTGCCTTTGTTCGAGACCTGGTCTCGATGGGATCTCTACTATATGGTTTTATTTTCATAATGCCTCTTTCTTCAGTGGCCACAGGATATTGTGGGGGTGGACTAACCTGTTCACTTGATTCATATTCCGGTAAGGGAGGCGGAGGTGTTGATGCTATTACTAAGTTATTGTCCTCCTTGTTTAAAAATATTGCTTTTGAATTTTTGTTCTTTTGTTCCCTATGGTTTACTTCCTCAATCCACCTGTGTGCCTGAGGAATTCCTAATTTACGTTGCTTTTTACCCGACCTTTGGATTCGGTTTTGAGCTGTTTGATAAGTTTGATAAGTGAGGATTTTTCTAATTTCCCATCAAATTCGTACTTATTAACCCATTTTGAATAATATTTAATATTGCTGGCACGCTGTAACTGCATGTATTTTGCGTCTTCTGTTAACTGCGGATTTTGGGGTCTTTTTGTGCAAATATTACCCATTTTGTTCTACCCTTTTATCGTTACGTAACTTCTCTTATTTTTTAATGTGGTACCACGGATTTTGTTATAGTCTCTTCAGAATGACTGACTACTTATTCTGTTTCTCCTGATCTATGACAAGATAGTAATCTTTTTTGTCCCTGACTTGTAAGAAAAATACAGTCCAACAAAAACATTACATATCTAGTCCCTGATCTAAAACAGAAAACAGAAAAAAGTAGATTCACCTTACCTGAGCCCACGTGATTGATCACCAATTCACGTAGACCCATCCTACAGTCGCAGATCAGAAAGTGGCTGGCCTCTTTTGAATGACAATTCAGTCGGAGGACTTTTCAGATAAGAAGAACCGATTTGGTTTCTTCCCCGTACAGTTTCAACCACCTGGCCTGTCTGATCCAAGGTGAAGAGAGGGTTCCGGTCCGAAGCACCAATCTGTCAAAGGAAAAACTTCAAAGACCAATTCACGTTAGGTTCAAGCAAGGCACCCTTTATTACTTGCAGCAAGGAGACAAAGCATGTATATGCACAAGGTTTGTCTAAATGATTAACGACTAGTAGGCTATACTTATATAGTTCTCTTCCTGTCACATAGAAAATGTTACATTCTATTGCTGACGTAGTTAGACACAGCTTTCTGTATGTTCTACAGAAAATATTGTTAGACTTATTACTGACCAAGTTAAAATATCTGTCATTCTGCAAAAACATTTTGAGAAAAACAACCTGGCCTTGGGTTTCTGTCAGTCTATTTCAGCATTTCAATTCTTCTATTGTACTGTTCTAATACATGTGTTACATTTTACCTAGATTCAAGGTACATTTCTAGCTTTAGTACAAGTAATGCTGACTATGGTTTAAACTTTCAAGCATCTATTGTTTTCTTTATCAATAGCTTCTAACAGCTGCATGTATTCTCATGGCATAAGCAGAAATCAATATCCCTTTGTTAATTTTCATGACATTAGCAGAAATGAATTACTTCTTGTTATTTGCTGACATTAGCAGAAAATAGAATGATTCTTGTTAAGTTTCTAATGGCTGTGCAGATTCATGCAGTGTGAACAGAATAAATGTATTAACCCTTTTAATTCTCGAATGCACTAAATGCACTAAGCATGCATATTACTATTACATATTTTTCTAACAGTGGATTTGTAATACAACTGAAGGCAGGCATAGCTGTACCATCAAGAACTTCTATGACATTGAATAAAGTGACAGTGCTTCTAAACTTTCTTGTTAATTCAAGGTCTTTAAGCCTATGATGATCTTACTTAGGACCCTCTGTTTTTTTTCTAGTTCTTTGATATATCACGTGAGAAATATCCAAAAGGGGTTGTTGTATTCAGCAATATGCCTAATTAACTCTGTATATAAGGGCATAATGACCTCTTCAGGTCATGAGAATGTTTCATTATCAATTCACTGTGTTAAATAGAAGGATTTTCTTACTACTATTGTTATGGGATGAGCAGGATGGATTGGGATGACCTACTTTGAAGGGGTATTTCAGAGCCACACAGTTAAGGCTCATATACGAAACCTATAATTCAAAGTGGAAAGGGTTGATGAAACATGGGGGTGCTCAGGAAACAAGGAGAGACTGGGATTTTTGGATGCAGGCCTTTAATGAGAATAACAATAAGCATACAGAATATTATATCTGTAAAGTAGCTGAAAGTATGCTAATAACTAAGCCAACATAGGAATGGAGAAAGGAGATTCTGCCTATAGGGATGACTGCACTTAGGGATATAAACATTATGCAAGAGGGGGCTGGAATTTATTGGAGAAATGATGTGGACATCCTACAGAAGGGCCTCACTGAGACAAATGCCTGGTGTCAGAGCCATGGCCTCAAGCTCAATGGCAAAAAGTGCAATGTCATCCCCTTTGGTAAAAACTCTGTACCCATGAACTACCACATAGACAGCAAGCTACTTAACACCGAATGCATGATAAGAGACCTTGGGACCCAGGTGGACAGTAGTCTCTCCTTTGATAGTCACATTGCCACAGTAGTCAGGAAGTCCTTCTACGTGGCACACCTCATCATAAAAGGGTTCTCATCCAGGAAAAAAGAGGTCAATGTTCCCCTCTACACGTCACTCATTAGACCCATTATAGAGTACAATGCCCCTTTTGGAATGTACCTCACAAGATATCTGCAGCAGCTGGAAAGGCCACAGAAGTACCTCACAAAGAGGATTACTGGCCTCAAACAAATGCCCTACACTGACTGCCTCAAAAAACTTCAGCTTTACTCTGTAGCATATCACCTACTCAGAGGTGATCTCTGCCTAACATATAAAGCTATGTCAAACCCAGAGCTGTTGGACATGCTACACCTAAAGAAATCCCAATCCCACTGAGCAACACGCTCTAGGGACCTAAACCTTGTCACCACAATAAACAGGACATGCTGGAGGGATAGATTCATGTCCCAGAGACTTCCTATACTCTGGAACAAGCTACCCATCTATGTCAAGCAAAGTTCTTCATTAGTACTCTTCAAGAAAAATCTTGATGAGTGGATGGGAAATAGGGAATACACCCCGGGGATCACTTCTTTGTCTCTGCTGGACAGTGGCACAGGAAAATAACTTTTGTGGGTGGTGTAAGCTATGGAACCATGTTGGCTAGGCTTACATAGGCCCTTGGGCAGATAGCCTATTACCTACCTATGAACCTATGAAAACTGGCAAAGGAACCAAGATATTGGGAGCAAATAACCAGTGAGGGAAGATGATAGAATGGGAAGATACCAAGTATTTATTTGGACTGCAGGTTAGAGGTTGCCTTCTCTATCAAGGATTGATATCAGAGTATAGGCAAATAGAAAGAAATGGGGGGGGGGTCCTAAGTGAAAGACTAACACTAGTAGAGTATTTAGTAGAATCTAGAATACAAGATGCCATTAAAAAAGGAATAATAAGGAATAATTAGTAAAGCATATAAAATATTACTGATAACTATAAGAATCAATCAGAGGAGGTTAGAAAGGATTGTGCAGAGAGATTGGAT
Organism: Protopterus annectens; assembly: GCF_019279795.1. Classification (NCBI taxonomy): domain Eukaryota; kingdom Metazoa; phylum Chordata; order Ceratodontiformes; family Protopteridae; genus Protopterus; species Protopterus annectens. The sequence continues at coordinate 1,874,640,348 of NC_056728.1, forward strand.
AAGCAATTCACAAAGAAAGAATGGGATGATATGTGTATGTTTCCCAAATATGTAACAAAAGCTAGAAGATTTAGGATTTTTGTTTAGAAATCTTTACACAGATATTTTATACCCCATGTAGACTCCAGAAAATTTTTCCTGAGGTAGACAGCAAATGTTGGAGGTGTGATAGGAAAGAAAGAGTTAATTGTGAACATAATTTCTGGGAATGCAGTGAGTTGACGGACTTTAAGGATTCCCTGCTGGATGCACTGTTGGAGATGCTCGGTGGGAAGATTGGTGTGATAAGGAAGATGAATTTTCTAAGCCATGATACAGAATCAGAATTGCCTACATATGGTAAGGCCTTGCTGAGTCTAATTATGGTGGCTACCAAAAAGCAATTACTAGAAAATGGAAATCAAAATCTAAACCAACTGTACTGGAAGTAGTAAATATAGTAACAGAGATAAAACAACTGGGATTGAGATATTTAGAAAAGGGGAGAAGCAAATTACATTCGAAAAATGTGAATTGTGGGAACAATACATATAGGGGAGGAATGATGATTGAAAGAAAGCAGGACTTAAATGAGCTATGTAGTGTTTGACTGAAAATGATTGGGTAGATGATAAGTGATGTATAATGTTTGCAACTGGAGTGTGTCAGTATGTTTTATGATGTAAAAAAAAAAAAAAAAGAAAATTGTGTCGGTGTGGATTGTTTTCATTTAAAGTATGTACATGTATGATTTTCTACTTTGTAAGTGATGATTTAATAAAATGTTTCTTGTTTAAAACAGGGCAGGAATTGAATAATTTATGTAATGTTGCTTAGGTCATATGATATATATAGCAATATATGTAAAGTATAATGTTTATAAACGTGAACTTGTTAATTCAGATTGATTACTTTTATACAAATGTAAATGTGCCTGTGTCACAAGTGATAATTCAACAAAGGTACTAAAATATAGAGAGATTTTCAACCCATGTTACAAGATTCCTAGAGATATTTTCATAAAGTGCAACATTGTCTGTGTCATATTTTGAAGGGAATGGCTGTGTGCCAAATATATGAGGTTTGGCAACAAACCAATTTGTCCAGGGACATCTTCAGTAGGGGTTAGACAAATATATATCAGTGAGAGGTAAGAGGGTGCGGGGATGAAAGGGTTAAATGGATGAAAGATTGATTGGGAGGAAATGAGGTAAGGGTTTGAAAGGGTCTTAAGGAGCTTAGACAAGGCCAGCTGGGTAAGGAATAACATTTTGGCATGAACTTGCTACAGAAAGTACTACATCCGTGATGACCTGGAGTGGTGCTAATGCAATCTGCTAATTCCTGATGCAGGCTGAGTTAATTTGGTTTACTAACCTGGTAAGAGCAGTGAGTGAACTGGTCCTGGTGCTTGGGTCTTGGGTCAGAATTTTATTTTTGCTATTCTGGTGTTCAAATCTCCGCCTACATTGGAGAAGTGTGACTTTCACGATAGGATATTTCCCGGCTGCTGTCCTGTTAGTTCCTGAGCTGTGCTGGTCCTTCTTTGATTGCTTTTGCTGGCTTGAGGGAACCATTGTGCCAGTGGGGGCAGCGCACATGCGCTGTTCACTTTGGTGTCTTTTAAAAAAAAAAATCCTTAAATGAGCAATGATGCAGTTGCATCTCCTCTTATTTGTTATTGTTGGGCAGTGGGGGTTCTCAGCTCATTAGTGCTGATGGTTTTGTGGCTTTCATTCGGGTGTGAGATTCTCTGAAGGGATAGTCTACCATGCTGAGTTTGAGGTATTTTCCTCAGTGAAAACGCAAATGTTTTCTGCAGGCTCTGAGCAAGTTGGCATGGCTTCTGTTGCCACACATGCGCAGAGACAGTGACGGTCGGCGATTTGTGGTCATGATATCTCTCAGCTGTTCAGATTTCTTTAGAAGGTCCGCATACCTCTCAACCTATTGCAGCAAAAACTGGGATATGGTCTGGAGTTGTTGAGGGCAGAGGTCTGAAGACAGTCATAGATTGGGAAGAGTGCTCTGAGGGACTTACAGAGTTGCCAGAATACAAGGTTTCATTTTAACATGCATTTTCTGCAGGAAATGAGATCTGAAACTGGATTTTTGGACATTGCTCACTTAATTCAATCCTCAGGTCATCACAGTGACTGGCCTGAATGCCGCAGATTTGTGGGGACGGGCAAGGGATATGAAGCAAAAGGCTGATTATTTGTGAGTTAGGTGTCCAAGTTTAACTCGTGTTTTGGTCTGTTCCTTAGAGTTTGTGATTTTTCAGGACTGCAGTTGATAAAGGATGGGCATTTACGTTCAGGCTTTAAATGGTACAGGTTACTTGTTGCTGGGGAGCGGAGCATTCCCGTGCTGTATTACGTGGCTAGTTTTAGAAAACAACATTTATATCTGTCCATATTGGGGAAGTCATTCCAGGACTGCGGGGGATAGACATTGGGTCTGTTTAGGATGCTTATTATCTTAGTTTACTTATCAGCTTCTCCTATTTTAAACAGATAAACAGGTTGCTTTTGCCAGTTCATGTGGCCTGGACTGAACGGAGTTTGGGTGCTGCAGACTTAAGGCCAGTGTTGATTACTCTTGAGGTAGTGGTATAATATAAAAAAAAAGAGAGAATAATAAATCCTGTTGCTTGTCGTTATGTTTGCCGAAGGGTTTCCTGTTTCATTGGTGGTAGTGGTTTTGTGTATTTTGCTCTGGTTTGATATTCTTTGCAGGGTCAGTCGGCCATGTTCAGTTGAGGTTTTCCTCAGTGAAATGCTGAATGGCTTTCGTGGGCTCTGAGCAAGGTAGCATGCGTGGTGGAAGTGATGGTAGGAGGATTGTGGCCATTGTGTCCTTCAATTTGTGGAGGCTGTTTTCTGCCTTCAGTTAATAAAGGGGGGTAACAGATATAATGTTTGGACATCACATTACCCGTGGCAACTGATGCTTATGATGTTACTACATTCATGTAACCTTGCATGAGTTCGACTTTTCTCACACATATTTGGGGATGTTTCTTATAAATTAATTCTTACATACTGCCACTAAAAGTCTGGAAAGGTGTTCACTGAATGCTCAGTCAAATCTAATTTGTGGAAGTGCCTAACATTTGCCTTCACTAACTGCTAGCTTCAGCAAGATACAGGGCTTACATTTCCCAGATATGGCTTGTTTTGTTTAAGCATCAGATCAAACACACTATATATTAGCAAGATGTTTTCCTTGATTTAGGTGACTGGAAACAGAACTGTACCTTATTCACATCCAATGGTGTTTCACAGCCATAGTTTCTTTGGCACAGTTAATTCACTGGTGCCTCAAAAGTAATTATATTCTGTTAACAGTCTTTATTTCATAGAATGAATTGCTAGAGACTATACCTGAGTTTCAATTATCGGTTAAGGGGGGCATTATTGGGAATCTTTGCCAAGTGCTTTTGGTAAGGGATCGGACGTCGAGTGGGGGAATTCATGTGGTGTCCACCATCTTTCAGGTTAGGAATTCACTGCTGCATTCAAAATACACAATCAGTAATGAGGGATTTCAGCACCCAGGTTGATAGTAATCTGACCACCATGTTGCTTCCCTTGCTCAACAACTTTCTACGTGGCACACCTTATAGGTGAGGGTATTTCATCCAGGGCTGGAGATGTCATAACATCTTGGTATTCTTCTGTGATAAGGCTAGTTGAGTACAATGCCCCTTTTGGCATGTACCTTGCTGCTAAATGCAGCAGCAGGGCCTTGTTGGGTTTAGGTTGCAGTTATAGCCTTTGTTGTTAAAGAGGGGTCATAGTGTTAAGTTTGATCCATACACACAAGGCAAGGGGTTAATGCTCAAACTCGTTCACTTTTTGAAATGCATGTTGTTTATTTGTTTTCTTTTGCAGATTGTAAGGTATGGAAATGGTGCAGACATTTGTTGGCAAACTGAAGGTGGGGAGGCACAGACTGAATCTCATCTTCAAGAAAGGAAAGAAAGAAGTGTTCCAGTGTGGATGTCTAGTCACCAGGCAGTGTGGAAGGCAAGGTGGCCAAAATGCAAAATGAGCAAGCAATCATCAGTGAGGGGAGGGAGGGGAGTACAAGGGGTGGGTAAGCTGGAGGCTGGGTGCTGGGGTGGTGGAGTGCAATGGAGCAGGTGGAGTCACAGGTAATCCTACTTATTGGGGTTCACTAAGGCATGTCAGGGTACTGCATTTTGGGTAGGGTGAGGGGAAGTAAAGCACTGGGGATTGTTATGGGAGGGTTCACAGGTTATTGGGTTAACAGCTTGTGGTGTAGTTACAGTTACCTATTTTATTGGATTCACAGAGTGCCAATGATGTCTTGTTTGACTGGATGCTGGAGTTTGCTTCTCAGGTTGTGGTACACTTGGGGGACAAATCTGTCCCTCATGGCAGGTACTGGTAATGGTACATACCAGGTTAGGGTTTTAGAGAGAGTAACATGAGGATCATGTCACTTTTTCATTGGTTGAAGTTTGTAGGTGGGGTTTCAAGAAGCATTGCTAGGCAAGTGGTGTTTCTGGTTATTTAGGGAATGGTGTGCTTTGTCTATGTGGGAGTTAGGAGTGAAAGGTAGGAATTCTGTTGCAGTGGGTTTTCTGGTGTCTGGCATGGCTTAGTGGGGTCACAGGTAATCCTACTTATATGTATTCATTAAGGCAGGTTTGAATTACACTGGTTTGGGGTAGAAGGGATTCAGGAAGTATCCAGGTATGCGGATGTCCTTGGGGATAGTATTGGATGTGGGTGCTTTGTTTACATGGGAGATTTAAGCAAGGCATTAGATTTGTGTTTCTTTGTACATGTAGGCCTGTTTTAATTTAATTTAATGTGTTGGATTGGTGCACAATGAGGTTTTAGCTAGTTTGTATTTACTGCTTTTTAAGGGATGTTCGTACTGGTGGGGGTATGAAGTAGGTGGGTGTAAGCACACTAGTCATTGAGTTAAAGGGGTTTCATTTCTGTGTTATTTATGTTTTTATGTTATGGCTGTATGTTGTTATTCTGTAAGGGTTTGGAGGGCTAACAGAGGATAGGATGGTTGTTATGTGTTAAGCATGTACTGGATAGGTAGAGGGATAGCAGGATTGCTTTGGACTTTATTAGGCAAGGCTGCTGTGAGGATGAGGGTGGGCAATTGCTTTGAGTGGTTTTGCAGGCTTTGCTTTAATATTTGGGGTTGCCTAGGGCAGGTAATGTCCTGGGGCTCTTTATGTTGTTAATAGTAGTAGTTGGAATGAGTGAGAAGTTAATACACAGAGGGTAGGCAAAGATAGGGTTACTGTAGTATTGGAAAGGGAGCACTGAGTTTAACTGTTAGCCTAGTCAAGTGGCACTGGATGAGCAAGAGGTGGTAGTTAGATGTGATGGTATGTCATTGACCTTGTTTGATCTAATGCCATTGGCATTTTTGGGTTTTGGTGGTGCATTGGACTTGGGTATTTTTGCCTGGCCATTTTACTGTTGGTGGTGTATTTGTGGTTGTACTGCTACAGGCCATTATGATGGTTTAAGTGTTCTATTGTTTATAATGGGTAAGTTGGTGATGGCAACATTTTATTAAATGGAATTTAAAAGAAGAGGTTCTTACATTCATTGGACAGTAAAGGGCAATGCAGTCTATCGTGAGGGTGTGAGTTTGGTCTACAGTTGATGGGTACATCGAATGAATTTTGGTTTAGTGGTTAGGTTGTTGGAACTTTTGGTAAGAGTGAGGGGTTACAGTCTGGTCAGGCTAGTGGGTGGAGAAGAGGGACAGGTTTGCCCTCTTCTGTTCCCCCTCTGGTGTGTGGATGTTTATTTCAAGAACATGGGAAAGGAAAGTGAGCAGTTGGAGGCAATAAGTAGTAAATATAAGTGAGCAGAGGTGAGGATGCTGCTTATTTGGTTGGAGAGGTAATTCAGTAAATGGTATATAAAGTGAGTTGTTGGACGCTGCTTCATAACTAAAGTAAGCGAGTAAATGTATGGATGCTGCTTACTGGGTCAGGATGAGTAAACCCTCCACACAGCAGCTAGCAAGTATGGCTTATGCAAACGGCCAACACAACACATATGAAAAGTAACAAAAAGGCCAGCACCACAAGGACGCAAGTAGTTTACTACAATTTATTTTCCATCGCAATTCTACATCAGACCAGTTTTGGCATCTAGCTTTCATCAGTGATCCTAACCTGTTGAAGGCTAGATGCTGAAACCGGTCTGATTTGGAATTGTGATGGAAAATAAATTGTAGTAAACTACTTGCGTCCTTGTGGTGCTGGACTTTTTGTTAATTTTCAGGATGAGTAAATTCATGCAGTCCTGATTAACATTACAGGAATGTTCATGCTTTGATTAAAATCAATTGTACTAAGTTCAGTTGTAATTAATAATATTGATTACCAAAGCTATGTTATGGAAGTTTAATAAAGGTTGTCAAACGTCATTTGGTGTGATTTGTTTTATTGAAGGGGACCAGGACAAATGTAGTTTAAGTCCACCAGTGTAGGTTTTGGCTGAAGGGTTAGGGTATTATAGGGGGATTTGATGAAAACTCCCAGTTTGCATTCATTGTAAACTTAGTTAGCCAGAGGTCTTGGGTGCCAGTCAACAGATTGGAAAAATAAATCTCAAAAAGGATAGGTCACAACTCTGCTTGTTACTTTCCTATTTTATGTAAAGGTACCTTCCACTCAAACTGGGTGGGTAATTTCTTTTAGCCAGTTTGCTGATGTATTATTTAAGCGTTAATCTTATTTACAATGACAGTATGGGCTATGTTGTCATATGCATTGGCCAGCCCAAGATGTGTATATTTCATGTGATTGAAAGACTATATGATCAAAACCATAAAGAGTATCAGAACATTGAACCAACTTCTCAACTGGATGCCAGTATTTTTGGGGTTGGGTGTTTGCCATATTCCCAATCTGTAGCAATCTCATAGTTGGTATATATAATAAGCATAGGGTGTGAGGGATGGAGGGGGTCTACTCTACCTTCAAAAACACTGTTTTTCATGATGACAGCTTCCAGAGTTGAAGCCAGTGTGATGTTCTGAGAGCTGATATCAGTTCTGATCATATGTTTTTTCGATCATATGAAATAAGAGTAGCATAAACATTCTCAGAAGCCTGTGTAACCCTCTCAAGTAAGTTAACCATCTTTATTAAACATTTTCTTCCCTTGACAAAGCTGAACTGCTGTATAGGTCTAATTAAATTTTTGATGCATGAACATTTTTATTTTAATTTAACACATATGTTATAAATACACAGAAGGGAAGAAATGCAATATCACATATTGTTACATGATGCTAGAAATACATTGACTCCTCAAAGTAATCTGATAGAATTAATGTATATATATCTAAATATTTCAATAGCAATGTTTCAAGACTATCTCAACAACTAAAAGTCTGATTTTACAGATCATATTATATTCCCTTCTTTTTCAGTTTTACATAGCATTACCATTAAATTAAAAAAAAATCTTTGAATGTAGGAACTGAGTTTGATTTTCCGCTTTTTTGTAATCATTTTTCTAGCTTACTACAGGTGACTCCAAAACATGTTTTGTTGTTTGGCTTTTACAGGTAAAGGAAGTGAAACATTCATTAGTATAACAAGAACAATGGTCATACCATAATCCCTTAAAATATTTATCTCTTCCCAATAAACATATAATTTTTTCACATGTGATAAACATATGTACCCAATCTGCTTTTACATCTCTTCTTCTTCTTCGGCAAACTGAAGAAGTCATTTTACTAAACTTAAGATAATTTTTGTAAGGGGTAAAAACATGTACACATTTCCACATAAAAACTTTGCAGTATGAACTTGAAGATGTTTGACTAACTGACTTAAGTAACATAGTTTTATTCTTACCGTCGGTTGAGGAACTAAATCCACTACTATCTACAAAAAGTTCCAGAATTTTGCATCAAAGTCATTATTATTTATAATTAACTTATACAACTTGAACAAGGTTCCTTTGTAGACCAATCGACCTTCGGTGACAGCACTCATATGCTTACGTAATGGGGAATAGTGCGTATTACTTACAAATCAACTTAATTTCTCATTGATGGATAATAGCTGATTAACAGATTCAACCAACTTAAAATTTTTCATTAAACATTCAGGTGACTTAGCTTTTCCCTTTTCAAAGCAATCAGACCATAATATTAACCCATTCCTTTTTAGTTAATTAATTTTACATTGTTTTGAGTTCTCACAAGTCTACAGGTATGTGTGATGGGAAAGCACACAAATTTACATTTTAAAATTAATGGGGATTTAAAAATATTTTTCTTAAATGTCTTTAGAACTGATTTCATATATACAGAGTCTAAAGATTGCAATGAATTACCTTCTAAGGTATGTTTAATTAACCAAATGAAAGGATTGTTACATACTTCTAATTTATCATATTTCATAAACTTATAAGAATTTAATATAATCTGTTCTTGAATGGTTTTCCATTGACTAGTAATAGCTGAGTCTAAACAGAATATAATAGATAAAATTTGTAGCAATGGAATGAGATTCTATATCTGGGAAGCTCATACCACCATGCTTCCACAATTTAATATGATTTCTATAAGCAATTCACATAATTTTAGGGTACCATATAAAGAAAAAGAAGTTAACATTTTTTTCATTTTCTTTAAAAGCTTTTTATATCTATCTCTCTGTCTCTCTCTCTCTCTCTCTATATATATATATATATACATATATATATATATATATATATATATATATATATATATACACACACACACACACACACACACACACACACACACACACACACACACATTCTTAGGTAATATAATCAATTTAATAAGCACTAGCATATTCCCAAAAGTAAAAAAAACACTCATTCCATTTTTTAATAAGAGCTAACATTTCTTTAATTATATTTTCAAAATTATGATTAATAATCATACTCACATCTTGATAATGTTTTATTCCTAAATATTTTAATTCTTGTCCTTCCCAATTATATCTAGTCATTGATTTAACACGAACATTTTAGTTTTATTATTATCAAATTTCAGCAGCAATACTTCTTGAAACTTTCCAATTTCCTAATCTATTTCTTCAAATTAATAATTTAAATCTTCTATAGTTAGTAAAATATCATCTGCAGAAAGCTGTATTTTAGACTGGCAATCCTTAGTTGAAAATTCATCAATTTCATCATTACTAGGTATACTACTGGCTAAGGCTTCGATAACTAATGCAAACAGTAGACGAGATGAAGGACAACTTTACTTTGTCCCTTTGTTTAAAGTAAATCCTTGAGAGATGTTGTGATGTGGATGGTACAGCAGTTTGCATTGTCACTTCACAGCAAGAGGTTCTCCAGTTTCCTCCCACATTCTAAAGACACTCATCTGGAGCAATTTTCCCCAGGCCTCCACTGAAAATAGACTCATTCCAAGTCACACTTTCCTGGTAAACAAATGTTAAATAAAATAAATAAATGACTGTTGTGAGGTAGTGTCATCTGTGCCAGGGAGAGTAGGGCAGTACATGTGTACATTTGCCAACATAGCTAGCTGGAATTTTGTAAATAATTTTATATTATTTGACTATCACACTGATTTGTACAGATGTTTGAATTTAAAACATATTTGTAAAGTTACTTGTGTTAAAAATGTATCAATCATAGATCTTGTTGGGCAGAAAGAATGTATGCATGTATATTACGTTTTATTATTCTAATTGATCAAATGTGTATGTTTATTAGAGAACCCAGGAAGAAGGGAAAGTTTGAAGTCTGTTATAGCTTTCAGATGCTACCACACATCTGAGCAAAGCTCTGTGTGTGTATTGAACCAGAGTCAGATGACCAGAGGTGATGTCATCCTCTAAACAGCATCTTTTTTTTTTTTTTTGGAACTCTTGCAGCAGCACTTTTGAACCTGACTGGAAAGATTTCTGACATGATATATATCTCATACATTCACACAGACAAAGGGAGATACCATCTGGCTTTTGCTTTGGTAAAACACTCAACACACATCAGCTTCCCTTGCTTTATTAAATAGTCAGGGGAAAGTAATTCTTTAGTCCATCAGGGGCATTTAGTGAGAATAGTTTAGTGCTGTTTTTCTGCATCTGTTAGAAACTATCCAACTGTATTAGTTTTTATATCTCTGTGGTTGAAACTCTGTTGTTTACAGTACTCAGTATTCTCCTATTTTTCAGTTTTATTATTTATCATTAAATATTTTAATACCCTTCATTGTGACTGGTCCTTTAGAGAATACTTTTAACATCTTAAGAGTACTTATGCTTGTTTAAGTGACACTGTGGCCACCCCTGAAAGCCTTGCTGCTTTGGTCATGCCCTACTATTTGTATTAGTATTAACTTTACACAGTATAATTGGGTATGCTTGGTAAGAGCCTCAGAGTAGCTGACTAGTGGCAGCATAATTACCTCTGAGTCTGTGCAGAAAGGGACACAGCTAGTAAACCTGTACTAGCTTTTCCCAGGTGTGTATGTGTGTGTGAAACTGAAATATCCAAGTGTCTGCATCAGCTACTCGAAACAGGGACACAGAGACTGAAAGTGGTAAGTGTGGAATTTTGTGTGGGCCAGGAGAGAGAAAGAGAGTCCAGTTCTAGGCCTGGAGCATGGCTCAAATTGTGCTTGGTGCAGGGAGCTGCATCTGAAAATATTGTGTGAATCCATCTTGGCTCTTAGTGACTGTCCCTCACTGGAGTCAGTGATGAAGATTGAGTCTCCTTGATTGCTGTCCGAAAGTAGGGACCTGTCACATATTGGTGGCAGCTGGACTGGATATTAATTGAACTTCAGTAGCTGGTTGGCAGTTGTCACTGAAGGTGTGTGTATTCTCAGCAGCAGCAAGGTAAAAATACAGAGTTTCATTTTCTTAAGTTTTATTTATTTTTTTAGTCAGGGAAAGCAGGCAAGTATGTCAACAAAGGATTATAGCAAGCTGTCAAAAAAACAGTTGGCCAAGGTATATGAATCCAAAGGACTGGTGCATACCAGCCTGACTACAGAAGAAATTATTTCAGCCTTGTTCACAGCTACAGCATGGACCAGCAACCTGGATGATAACCAGTCTAGTGATGGGGATATACAGTCTTTAGAAACAGGACAGTTCACCTTTTCCTTAGAGGACTTAAGAATCCTTCTGGAGTTAAAGAGACTTGAACTGGATGTCAAACGACTGGAGAAGCAGATGGAATTAGAATGAGAAGAGAGACTGTGACGTTTGGAAGTCAAAGAGAGATTGTGGCATTTGGAGTCGAGAGACTACAGAATTCGGAGGCTGAAGAAAATGAGAAATAGTGCCAACATGAGAAGGAGATGCTGACTCTTTGGTGGACTCATGGAGGTAATGGGGAAGGGAATAACTGAACCCCAGAAGCAATAAAGGTCAGTAAATTTCTTCCACAGTTTACAGAGGGTGATGGTTTTGATAGTTTTATTCATGTATTTGAAAGGGTATTTAAACAGTATAATGTTGACAAAGGGTTCTGATTAGGGTTACTGACCCCTTACTCCATGGTAAAGCTGTAACTGCTGTTTCTAAATTGTCTGATACTGATTGCATAAACTATAATAAAGTTAAACAAAGCTTACTGAAATATTTTAAGTTAACACCTGAAGCTTACAGAAAAAAAGTTTTGTGAGCATAGATGCAAGGCATATGAAGTGTATGTGCTTATATTGCTGAATTAAGCACTTATTTTCATAGATGAGTGAGTTGGTGTCAGGTCACCACTTTTGAAGGGCTGGCAGACCTTTTGGTGAGAGAACAAGCCCTTACCATTTTGCTTGAGGACATGAGCATCTGGTTGGTAGACTTGGAGTATAACTCTGCAGATGAGCTGGGGAGAAAAGGAGATCTCTAGTTAGTAAGCAGAGCATCACTGCAGAAAAATGGGATACCCAGTTCTGCACAACGTTACAGGAGAACCCATTCTGGGCAGTCTAAACTACCCCAGCAGAGTATACCAGTAACAGGGGAAGCCAAATGTTCAGGTACATGGCCAGGATTAAGGGTTATATGTTTTAAATATAACCAGAGGGGTCATGTAGCATACAACTGTCCACTGAGGCAAGGTGGGGAACAAAAGGTGAAGGAGCCAGCAAGTGGGAATAACAACATGCCATTGGTAAGTTGCCTGGAGACAGCAGGGGACCAAATTATCACCAGTTTTTATCCTATCTTAGTGGATGGAAGGCAGGCCACTGCTAAGAGAGACATGGCCTACGACATTACTACTGTGAAGCTTGCAGTGGTTAAAGAGGAGCAATACTTGCTTGGGCAGTTCACACCAGTCAGAGTTTTAGGATGGACACCATTCCAAATACCTTTGTCCAGGCCTTGACTGCAGGGAGGGTGGAAGCAAGCAAGTGTGTTTGAGGAGATCCCTGCAGATATCTTGATAAGGAATGATTTTGATAATGCAGTGTCTTGTCTGCATACAGTTACATTCAGTCAGGCTTGGAGACAGGCAAGAGGGTCAGGTAGCCTGGGGGAGACCCAGGTACACCCCACATTTGAAACTGGGGCTGGTGAGGTGGCTATTTCAGGGAGCGCTCTACTCTGCAGCAGTGAGCCTGAAAGTGAGCCATAGATGCTGGCAGGTGCTAAAGTTCCCATGGACAGGGTGACTGCAAGGGGTAGAGTTGAGTGGCAGTACCCAGGGTAGTAGTGAGGCACCACTGTCAAAAGAGACCACACGTCTGGAGGAAAGGGAGCTGGGAAGGGACACAAAGGTAGAATTGAGAGAGGCTCAGCTTTTGAACCCTACAATATGAGGCTTGAGGGAAGTAGCTAAGGAGGTACCTGATTCTCAAGGAAAATGGGAGCCTGTATACTGGAACAAAGGGTTACTGTATAGAGGGAAGAATAGAGGGTGAGGCAATACAGCAACTGGTAGTGTCCAGAGCTTATCATTTGGCATATCTATCCACAGCCCATGATATTCATGTTGCAGATCATATGGGCATAAAGCATACTGAGAGACATATTATGTGGAACTTTTATTTGCCTGGGATTGCAAGGGATGTAACAGGGTACTGGAGGACCTGTGAGCAGTGTCAAATGGTACGTAAGGCAGGAGACAAGGTCAAGGCTCCTTTGATGCTTTTGCTTGTGATTGAGGAACCATTTAAGAGGGTAGGTATGGATATTGTGGAGGCTCTGAGTACCCCAACTTCCACAGGGAAGAAGTATATCCTGGTGGTAGTAGGTTATGCTACTGGATACCCACAGGCATAGCTCTGTCCTCTATTGAGCCAGAGAAGGTGGCAAATGCTTTGTTAGAGATTTTCAGCAGATAGGTTTCCTAAGAGAAATACTGACTGTCAAAGGTGCCAATTTCATGTCAGACATGCTGAATTGTCTGGAAGCACTGGGGAGTGAATCATCTAATCATCATCCCTTACCACCCCCAGACTAATGGTCTTGTGGAGAGTTTAAACTCTACACTAAAGGCCATGCTATGGGCATTTGCAGAGCAGTTTAAGAAAGAGTGCGACAAATATTTGCCCCATCTGCTCTTTGCATGCAGAGATGTGCCCCAGAAATTCCACAGGTTTTTCGCCCTTTGAGTTGTATGGGCATAGGATGAAGAGGTCTTTAGATTTAATTCATAATGAATGAGAGGGTGTGTGTGAATCCCATAAGTAGTCTGTTGTGGCATATGTCCTGAACTTCAGTACAAGGCTTAGGGAGTTCATGGGCTTAACCTTTGAGAACCTGGCAGAAGCCAAATGACAGAAAAAGTTCTGGTATGACAGGAAGGCTTGAGCCTGAGAGTATATTGTGGGACAGCAGGTTATGGTGCCTTTTCCTGCCAGGAAAATAAGCTGTAGGCAGCTTGGGAGGGACCCTTCAAAGTGATAATGAAGATCAGTAATACTGATTACATGGTAAACCTACTAGGCAGGAGTTGGGCACAAATTGTACCATGTTAACATGATGAAGCCTTACCATGATAAGGAGGCCCTGGTACTGAGTATTTGCAGTGGATGGTAGAAGGAGTCTGAGGGGAATCTGGTAATAAACAAACCTAGCAAGGAAAATCAGGACAGATAAGGTAGTGTGGACCCCAGCCTGTGAGCAGGCATTCCAAAAGCTTAAAGATGCCATGGGAAACCCCCTGCGTTAGCCAGACCAAATTACAGCAAAGAATTTGTTGTGCAGGTGAATGCTTCAAACCATGGGGGGGGGGGCTGTACTGAGTCAGGTTTCCTCAGAGGGAGAAGATCACCCAGTTGTATATCTGAGCCATAGACTCCAACCCAGAGAAGAATGTTATGCAGCTGTAGAAAAATAATGTCTAGCCATAGTACGGGCACTGGAGAATTTTCAGTCCTATCGGTATTGAAGGAAATTCACTGTGGTTATAGACCACAACCCATAACATGGCTACATCAAGCCAGCCAGCAAAATGCCACTTTATTAAAGTGGAGAGTAGGGTTGCAGGCATATAACATGAAATCGTGGCATTGTAGTGGGTTCAGCAATCCCAATGCAGATGAACTCTCGAGACAGGGTATGGGTCAAGGTGTTCCCAGACAAGCACATTTATCTCAAATAGCATTTTTTCAGGGTCACTTATAAAGCTAGCTTGAGTTTTCAAAGGGGGAGAGATGTCATTTTATGAGGTAGTGCCATCTGTGCCAGGGACAGAAATGCAGTACATGTGCACATATGCCAGCATAGCTAGCTGAACTTTTGTAAAGAATTTTATGTTGAGTTAAAAATATATTTGTAAAGTTACTTGTGTAAAAAGTGCATCAACAGTAGGTGCTGCTGGACAGAAAAAAAATGTATGCATGTATATTAGGTTCCATTGTTGTAACTGATCAAATTTGTTTGTTTATTACAGAAACCTGGAAGGGTAGAATGTTTGAAGTGTCTTATAGCTTTCAGATGCTGCCATAGATCTTGGCAAAGCTCTGTGTGCCTAAAACCAGAGTCAGGTGATCAGAGGTGATGTCATCTTCTAACCAGCATCTGGTTTCTTTGGAAGTCTCACAGGAACACTTTGGAACCTGACAGGCAAGATTTTTGACAGGATATATATCTCACACATCCACACAGTCAAAGGGAGATATCTGGCTTTTGCTGTGGTAAGATGCTGAACACATCAGCTTGCCTTGCTTTATTAAGTAGTCAGGGAACAGTAATTCTTTAGTCAGTTAGTGACATTTAGTGAGAATAGCTTAGTGTTGTTTTCTGCATCTGTAAGAAACTATCCAACCATATTATTTTGTATATCTCTGTGGATGAAACTCTGCCATTTATTGTATTCAGTATTCTCTTATTTTCTGTTTTATTAATTATCATTACATATTTTAATACCTTTCATTGTGACTGGTCCTTTACAGAATGCTTTTAACATCTTGAGAGTACTTATTATTGTTTTATTGGCTCTGTGGCCACTCATGATAGCCTTGCTGCTTTGGTCACACCCTACCATTTGAATTAGTATACATTTTTCACAGTATAATTGGGTACCCTTGTTAATAGTGTTAGGGTATCTGACTGGTGGCAGCTTGATTACCTCAGAGTCTGGGCAAAAAGGGGCATAGCTAATAAATCTGTGCCTGCTTTTCCTAGGTGTGTATGTGCGCGTGAAACTCAAATATCCAAGTGTGTGTGCCATCTACTGGGAACAGGGACACAGAGCTCCAAAGTGGTCAGTGTGGAGTTTTGTGTGAGCCTGGAGGGAAAAAGAGAATCCAGCCCCAGGTCTAGAGCATGGTCCATGTGTGCTCTTAAGGGAAACTGTGCTTGATGCAGGGAGCTGCATCTGGAAATACTGTGTGAATCCATCTTTGCTCTTAGTGACCATCCCTCACCAGAATCAGTGGTGAGAATTGAGTCTCCATGATTACTGGACTGGAGTAGGGACCCATCACAGATGCACCCATTCAGTTTTAATATATGCTTTGGAATCGCTATACAAATTTTTATTTTTTATATTCCAAGAAATTGTCCTATAAATGCGAACATTTCTAAAGTTTTTAATGAGTAGTTCCAATCTACAGAGTCAAAAGCTATCTCTATATATAAGTTAATTAGGACAAATTTGTGTTTATTCCTTTTGCTTAACCTAAGATTGTTATTGCCCTTTTAATATTGTCATATTTTAATTTATTGTCTATAAATTCTGTTTGATCTTTATTAAATAATTTATCTACTATATCTCTTAATCCTGTAGCGAGATGGGAAGCAAACATTCTATAATCTACATTTAGTAATGAAATAGGTCTACATGAGAAAACTAACTTTTTATCCTTTCCTTGTTAAAGTGTAGGTGAAATTACAGAAAATGTTCATAAGGAAGGAATTATTTTGTCTTTCTGTATTATCCTTAAAACTCTGCTCAGTAATTCTAAAATACTTAACGGAAGCAGACTCTATAATCCCATACTTAAACCATCTAACCCTGGAGCTTTGCCATTTTTCCTTATTAAAAAAAAAACTTCTTTAACTTCCATTGGGATAATTGTCTTATGTATAATACCATTTTTAATATCATAGTCTATAAGGTCCATTATAATACTTTCCATGGATTTGTAGATGAGACTTGTTAGGCTGATGGATCTATATTTTTAAGGATCAGTGCTGGGGCCTCCCTTGAGGAGTGGCATCACTACAGCTGTATACCAAACTTCACAAAAAAAAATCTAGGTAAACGTTAGCTCTGTTATGGCATGCTTAGTGTAAGTTAAATAGTTTGAGGAGTGGCTCTGCTATGGCATGCTTAGTATAAGTTAAATAGTTTGAGGAGTGGCTCTGCTATGGCATGCTTAGTACACGTTAAATAGTTTGAGGAGTGGCTTTGCTATGGCATGGTTACTATAAGTTAAATTGTTTGGGGAGCAGTTCTTCTATGGCATGGTTTGTATAAGTTAAATAGTTTGAGGAGTGGCTCTGCTATAACATGCTTAGAATAAGTTATATAGTTTGAGGAGTGCCTCTGCTATGACATGGTTACTATAAGTTAAATAGTTTGAGGAGCAGTTCTGCTATGGCATGGTTATGGACAGCACAGTGGTGCAGCAGTAGCATTGTCGTCTCACAGCAAGAGGTTCTCCGATTTGATTCTTGGCTGGGGTGCCTTCTGTGTGGAGTCTGCATATCCTCCCTGCATACGTGTGGTTTTCCACTGGGTGCTCCAGTTTCCTCCCACGTTACAAAGACATGTATCTGGAGCATTTCCCCCCAGGCCTTTGCTGAAAATTGGCTTGATCCAAGTTGGACTTTCCCGGTTAACAAATGCAAAATAAATAAATAAAATAAATAAGTTAAATAGTTTGAGCAGTGGCTCTGCTATGCCATGTTTTGTATAAGTTAAATATTTTGAGGGGTGGCCTACTATGGCACTGCTACTACAACTTAAATAGTTTGAGGATTGTTCTGCTACGGCATGGTTAGTACTGTTTATTAAACAACTGGGTATATTGTCAGGTCCCATGAAATTTTTGATCCTAGAAAGCATCTATAATGCATGCAGATATGTCTTAATGTGGGTTTAATGGATTCATGAATATGTGGTCTTTGGCGAGAAGTCTCTAGTGTGAAATTAGTGCTCAGTTTTTTGTCAATTAGATTGGCAATGTCTGTTCAGTCCAAACAGGTGGTATCATTAGGAGTAAAGTCAAAGCAATGATTAATGTTATTCATTGGTTTTCTAAAATAGATGAAGAGGGATTTATAATTGCCCTTGGATTCAGATGAAAACCCAAGTTCATGGTCTTCATTAGTAAACATAACAGTGCTGTATAATTTAAGGATTTCTTTCTTTTATTATAAAGTTAATGTTGGAGGACCACCAAGAAGGCTTATATTTGATTTTTATATTATATTTTGTTTTGACAAAAGTTGTCAGATGCTGCCATCAGAGCTGATGCTTCCATGAATGAATTTTTAAGTATTGTCATGAAATCTAATGAGGACATTATGTTTGAAATCTTTAAATTCAAAGATATTAGATGCTGGGGGATTTAAAAAAGTGAAGCTGAAAGTTGCCACTTTATGGTCCAGTTAGAATGAGTAATAGAGTTGCTATGTGAATAGTTCTTGAATAGATTATATATGTAAGTGGCCTACCCTACAATGGGGGTATAGTTGCTCCTGATATAATGGAGTTTTTTTTAATACAGAGCTCATTAATTGCATTTAGAAATCTCGCATGAATATCAGGGGGCATGGAAAGTGTCCTGTTACTGGCTACAAGTTGATAGTTTGTTTTCTTTAGGGTGACATAGACATCTATGAGTTTTGATTATGGTTCTGTTGGAATCTGCCTGGAGGTGATATGATCTTTAACAAAGATTGGGATGCCACCTTCACTGCCATCAGATCTGAACGTATGGTAAGCACAAAGCACATACATAAGGGGGTCATATCATAACTTCCACACCAATATACTGCGAACCCAAATATATCACATTGTAAATGTCGAAAACACAGAACCACAAACCACAAACAGAGTAAAATGTTGAATTCACACATTAATGGCACAGATACAATAACTACCATGCTGTGTGATGACTCCCGACTAGTAGCAGTGCATGAAGGTATAAAAACTGGAAATGGAAGCACTAAATATTGAATCAAAGGAAAGAACATCTCTGCCAACAAGACAACAGATGTGCACTTGCTTGTAAAACAGATGTAGTACAAAAATCAGTGCAATAATATAGTGTATATTTCAGTCCTATGTCCTTTGCTAGAATTGCAAAAAAAAACTTAAAAACAACACAAACATGCTCAGGAAGGAAGATGTCATATGCAGCATCTCAAGTTACAAATGTATGGTGACAGCCTTTAGAAAATTCTGTACAGACAGCTATCATTATGTTGCACTTCCCTTACATTTTGATTATTCTACTCATCCTTGATGAAGGTGGCTTTCCAGTAGACATTTTCAGGAGAAAGTTGTCTAACCTCTGCTTTTCTCTTACAATAATTGCCATAACAGATCTTAAATTACACATTCTTCATCTCAAAAAAAAACAATGCAGCCTCCCATGCCAAGCTTCCACAGCATTTTGTGTCCTGGGGTATATAACTGATTAAAAACATTAAAATTCCAAAAAGACACAAGGACAAAAGTGGGAAATTGTGGCTGAAATGAAGACCACATTGTAAATTTCCATGGTTTGCTACACATGAACCAATCTCTAAGGTACCAATAAAGTTCAGCACCTTCTTCGATCATTTCTGAGTACAATGTATTGAATGCCTCCAACACCTCATATTCTTGCTGGAAAGCAAGAGCAACAAGCTTTTTAGCATGAATTTGAAATTTCACAAAACTGCCATATAGGGAGGACAATCCCATGAGTCTAGGACTATTCACTGAAAGCACATTTCACTGAAACACATTTGACTGTGCACAATTCACTGAAAGCTCAATTCACTGTAAGTTATATATGGCCCTTTCCCAATTCCAATAAATTACTCTTTTCTGAACTTAATCTTCTTCTTCTTTTTCCTGGCTAGGGGTCGACACAACAGGTCACTTGTCTGCTCATGATTGGCAGTGGAGATTTATGGTGTCGAGTTGCCAGCCCGGTGCCCAACCTTCCACAGAAGGCACACACACACACACACACACACACACACACACACACACACACACACACACACACACACACACACACACACACACACACACACACACACACACACACACACACACACACACACACACACACTCACAACTAGGGCCAAATTAGAGTGTCCAATCCACCCACAGCATGTCTTTGGGATGTGAGTGGAAACTGGTGCACCCGGAGGGTGCCCACGTGACCACAAGGATGACATGCAGACTCCGCACAGAAGGCACCCAGTCGAGGATCAAACCAGAGAACCTCTTGCTGTGAGGCGGCAATGCTAACTGCTGCACCAGTGTGGCCACCCTCTTTTCTGAACTTAATATATATCCAAAATATGTGGGGGGCTATGCACCCCCCCCTTACTATATATACTAACTCCAGGGTCACACAACAGTGGGGAAAAGGCCATATATAACTTTCAGTGAATTGATCTTTCAGTGATTTGTGCACAGTCATTTGACTTTCAGTGAAATGTGCTTTCAGAGAATAGTCCTAGACCATTGCAATATATGCTGCAAATAGTTGCAATCTCAAACAGCAGCTCATATATGCACAGCCTTATAACACTGGATGCAAGCAGTGATGTATTGGACATATAGCAGAAAACTAGGGGAATTTTGTTAATATATCCTGCATGTCAGAAATGCATGTATACTATACAGGTGCTTATGTAGACATCC
This sequence comes from Protopterus annectens, assembly GCF_019279795.1. Lineage (NCBI taxonomy): Eukaryota > Metazoa > Chordata > Ceratodontiformes > Protopteridae > Protopterus > Protopterus annectens. The sequence goes on from NC_056728.1 coordinate 1,874,660,642, forward strand.
TGTAGTTTGAAAGAGCCCATCCATCATCCAAACCATAGCCACACTTAGGTCTATTATATTCCATTACACTGAGAAATGGTGAATGGTAATATTACTGTAGCTGCCACCATTCTTTGTAAGAACTTCCCTGATTTTAATAGAAGCTCAGATATATTTAATGAGGACAAAGAGATCCTCATGGTAAATTCCTTCTTTCTGAACTTTCAAAGTCTACAGCTTGCTTTTTCAAAATGGTAGGGGTATGGATACTTCAACAGAGATGAACGATGTCACATCATCTACCACTGAATACAAGGTATCCCACTGCAATGCAGCCCTTGACCTCAGGTAAGTAGAGGTAATATATTTGTTGGTTTCACTTGGACCAGGTGGATAATTATGTGAAATATTTTGATTCATTCCTTGCCATCTACTGTTGTCCTTATGACTGTTCTACCTTGACATTTATCATGCAACTTATATTTGCATTCCCAGTGCTTACTTCTGAGTGACTGTCTTCTCATAATTATAGATATAACCTTCTACTATTAACACTGCCTTACCCTTCTGAGAGGTGACAGTACTATAATTCCTTCTGACACATTCATGGGTAGGTGATGCCTTAGTCTGCACTTTACTGCACACTTCCTAAATGTGTCTCTTGTTGCTGGACTGACATAGTCATCGGAGCAGCAATATTGTGTGCCATACAATGCACAGTGTGCACAACTGTGACTTGAACGTCATCTGTATTTTATTCATACGCTGCCATTGCAACTCTAAGGTGAGGATGGCTATTTGTTGTTATATTAAGCGATCAACATATTGCTATTTTGATGATTTACTCAATTATATGTTTTTGATGTTGGCTGAAATTATGCAGTTGATAATAATTGTTGTCAACATTATGATATGAACCCATATGTAAAGAATGTTTTCCTTACATTTAGATCTCAGTAATTGTACAACTATGGAAGTGAACCAAATATTGAGAGCCATCAGACAACTTGTTTAGTCTCCTGGCATCAAGCAGAACCACCTTATTGTGATCATACCTCTCAACCTCTTAGACCAAGAAATCTGGACAAAACCAACAATAATCAGGGGACAAAGACCCAAAAATAGGGACACTTTTAAGTAGGGTATGATGTCTGAAACTCAACTGTCATTATTTTCTGACTTCAACCCACAATGATCTGCTAGTGATTTGCCAGAAAACTACAATTTTATGAGAAATAGACCAAAACTATGAGGCAAAAATCTGGACTTTCTCCGAAAATCTGTACAGTTGAGAGGTATGAATTTGTGTTCCAGTTTGGGCTTGTAATGTTTGTAACACTTGAATGTCCATTAGCCTAAGCTGGGAATATGGGAGCAGCATAGTCTTTAATGAGTTCATGTAAGCTTTGGAATGAGAGGTGAAGGCCTTTGTTTGTGAACCAAGTTGGATTGACATACTTGAGCCCCATGGAATGACAAAAGCTATTTAACTAGTTATAAAAGCTAATCATCTACTGTTTGCACCAATGCAGCATTATTGGAGAAGAAAGTAGTCCACTCAGAACCAGTGTCTTGCCTGTATTTGTCACATGGATGGAAAGTTCTGATATGTCACTCTGCATGTCCCTTGGGGTTTTGCTCTCCATGTCATTCACTCTCACATGGACCACCACTATATGTTAGTCATATTCAGAGATCCTGGCAGCTGACAGAAAACTGTTACCCTATCCTTGTCTAGCTTAGTGAACAGAGACTCTATGTACCTAATTACAAAATTACCTATCACTAGAAAAATTGTATTAGTACACTGGTTGCAGTAACATATTTGAAATGATTTGACTCTTTGTGAACTCCTTACTTATAGGTGTTCATGAAGGTGATGTGGTGTAGAACTGGAATTCTAGTCTTCCTAGATTTAGGAGGCTTTGGCAAAGATTTTTATAACCACAAAACAACATATTTTAGCATAATTTTGTTTAAGTTATGATTGGAAGGTATGCTGCTCTCTGTTCACGTTTTTGTGAAAGGGAAGCTTCCTGATTAGTTAAATATTTGTCTCTCAGGCAGAATTATTTTTTTTTGAATAAAAGTTCATTATTTGTGAACATAATGGAATCACTATACTGCCGAAGGTTATGAAGTGCTAGGATGTCAGCAATAGAAAGGAATGAAGCACGCTGACCGTGCATGTCTGTCAAATGATTTGGGAAAGTTAGGACATACTCAGAAAACCCTATATTCAGATATATATGCTTGTATATTGAGGGTTGAAACTGACTGACACATACATACACACGTGTGTATATATATATATATATATATATATATATATATATATATATATATATATATATATAAATAACATTTGGTCAGAATGCTTTGTGTTTAGCATCTGTTTAATCTACCACATTTGGTCATTATATGCAGATGGCAGACAGGTGTGTGCAACTGACAATCACTGCACAGTGGAATATTCCCTACTTCATGGACTGTGCTATACTGAAGTTTAGTATATATAATTATCAGGGTGTGGGGGGACCACAGACCCAAACATGGGCAGTAAAGGGGGCTTCTCCCCTGCAAAAAGTTATGCTTTTTTTTTTTTTTGATGATAGTTGCAAGCGGTGAGGTTCCTTCTCAAAGCAAGCATGACAGCCTTTTGATGTTCATTTTTTTCAACATTTTGTGGTCGATGTTTTATCTGTCAGCATTTGAGTTTGTCTACGCAAGCAAGTATTTCCATATGACAGCTAAACAAGCTTATTTCAGGAGGAAAGTACACTCTAAGCAATTAATTAGAAACAAGAAGTACAGCAGAACAGATTTATGGACAGGTCACGGCTTGTGTCTCTCTATGCAAACATTAGGCACTTATTGGCTAACAAGGCAGCTCTGAACATATGAGCAGTGTATAGCAGCAGCAGGCTACTTGAAGAGCTAGACAGTAATCCAAGTGCACTTTGTGACTCATTAAACAGCTACAGGTGGCTGTTGATACTTTGTAAGTTACACTAGAATACTGAATAAACATTGTCTGGGAGAAGGAGGACATATGAGTACTGAAAAAGCTCAAGACACCTGCATCTGTATAGTGCCCATTGTGATGGCAAGACACCAAGTTCTGCTGTGCTCTAAATCTTGCTAAAACACCTTATTACTAACTATAGAAAACAGCAAGAAAAAGATCAGCAAAGCTTATCAACCAATAGCTATACACTTGCATTTTGCCTCCGCAGCAAGCACAAACCTATTACTAGTCTGTTTTTGTCTTCTGCCACAATAAAAAAAGTAAATGTAAAGTAAGGTCATTAAACATCAGCTAAAACAATGCAGGTTACATTAGTATTCTCAATATTAAGCAAAGTAAAGCAAATGTCACTTAGGTGATTTTGAATTCATTGACTGAGTCTAATCCACTTTGAACTGGTCACATTCCGGAGCCTTGTTTATAACAATGGAAAACAGCAAGAACATGCCTTATTTATAACAATAGAAAACATGAAAAGATAACAAAATATTCCTCCATAAACAGGAGTAACATGCTAGAATTTCACCTCAGCAGTAAACATAAACCTAGAACTAGTGCTGTTTCTCTTCTGCCAATAGAAAAAAACAGTAATTTAAATTCCAAAAAATGTCACTATAATCAGCTGAAAACAGCTCAGATTGCATTAGTATACTCAGTACTAAGAAAAATGAAACAAAAAATCACTAAACCAGGTGGTTTTGGCTACAGTAGTAGCAAAGTTATAAAACACATACCCACTAATTTACTACACATGAACTGGGCTGTGAATTTTAAGTTGGGAATATTTGTTGAACTCTATCCCTGAATCTGTCTTTTATCCAGCTTTGTAGCTCAGAGGGATAAATCCCTACCCATGACCCAGGCAACCAGGGCTTGATTAGCATCTTGGGCATCTAAGACAGTAATGTGGGAAGATGGGCATATGTATTTGGGATGGGTGGAGGGTGATGTGCACTTATTCACATCCCTTTCTCTATATATATGGGATTCAGGAGTGGGGAGGTTACAATGGGATAGCAAGACAGAGGCTGATTTGCCATGTAGGTGTGATGATATCTCAGCACTGAAAAATCGATAACTGAAGATGGTATACGTTTGCAAAGGGCAAGAGGAAGCAGTTACAATATAAAAGTAAAACACTCTGTAGCAGTGCAATACTGCACCAGGGTCCAAAGTCTCCCTAGCTACCCAAGATGTGGATATTGTCAGTCTGCAAGAGACTAAGGCAGTCCAGTGTACCCAATGAATGAGAACTCCTGTCAGTAAGCTGATGGTCAGCTGTGGGGAGGCAATAAAGGGTGGCAAAACCTTTAAACCTTTCATAAGTTAAAAGAAGACTACATCATTCCCTTTGGTAAATATACCAACAATTACAAGCCATCTGGTTTTCATAAAAGGAATTTTTCCAGAAAAAAATGATTCAGTATGAAAAAGAGTAAGGCTAGTTGTATTTATCAGGATGTTTGAGACAGGAGAGGGCAGGTGCTGTTACAATTTCGGTAAGGACTGGAAGAAGTTTGTCATATATTAGGATGTTGAGGAAATGGTCTAAAATGTGGGATAAGCAAATGATGATGATAGATATTTTGTATTTAACTTCTCAGACATTGTACAGTCAAACACAAAAGAGCAACAGTTCTTGCTAGGAATGTGGTCAGAATGAGGCAGGTCTATTACATGTGTTCAACTATTTCTGAAGAATCAAAACACTGACATAATGAATACAAATATGGAAAGCCCTTTGGAATGCAGAATACCCAAATAATGGAGTCTGTGCTTATTGGGGATTGCTGAAAGGAAACTAAAATGGAAGAGAATTGACTTCACAATATGTTTTGTCCTAGTCACTGTCATTGTTACAAAAACACTACGTAAACCAAAAAGATGGTGGTAATTTAGTACTCAAAAACCACTAATAAACAATAAAAATAGCAATAAAGTTGCGGGTCCAGTATGCTATTTTATTAACATAAAGTTATATAGGAAATTTAGCGCTTTCGTCAATGAAAACTTGACTTCATCAGAATCAACCAGAAAGCCACAAAACACATTCTTAAATATCATAAAATGCCCAATGATTGACTTTGTTACCTATCACAAGGTTAATAGGATTAACTAAACAATAAAATCTTAAAGAAAAAGTTTCTCTAAAATGCAACATTTAAAAATGCAATTACAAGTTATTTAAAGCTCCCCATACCCATAAACGAAATTTTAATACCTAAATAACATCTTTGTGTGTTATTTCTCAATAAGTGGAGCCAATGCCACTATAAATATTTTTAAATACAAACTGTAATTTATAGTAAAATTATTAAATAGCTTCTGCTTTTTCTTTTAAAATAGGATAAATACTCAGATAGCCATTTAAACCAGGGGAAAGGTTGGCAGCCAGCCTAAGCTGCCACATAAGTTATTTTTTACATAATAAATTCTGCCAATCTCCCCCTCTAACCTCTTGTTTCACCCAGTCAAGTATTGCAAATTTATAACCTGTATGATTCTCACAAATAGTACTGTGCTTATATAGTGCATTGGTATCTCTTTTGTTCTTAATGTCATACAGGTGTTCATACATTCTAGTTTTTAAAGTTCTTTCGGTTTTCCCAATATAGTATGAATTGCATGTATTACACCTAGCTATATACACTAGCCTACTGGAGCAACAATTTCCCCCTTTGGGGTAAATAACACTTTTCATAGAGTTTTCTAAATGCATTACTGGTTCTTGTAAAATATAACAACAATATTTACATCTACCACAAGGTCTAGTACCCCTTTCAACATCATTTTTGTTATATATGGGTACACGTTGTCCCGTCTCTAAAATTCTTTTAATATTTGGTCTGATTTTTGTGGTGAAAAAAGGTTCATGTCCCACCACTCTAAATATCTCATGATCTACTTTGAAAATACTCCAATTTTTTTGTATTGCTTTTTTTATTTGTTGACATAAGGGCTATACTGTACAATACAAGTTTGTTCATAATTAATACTATTCACTTTCACACTTTCTCCATCATATCTTGTAGCCTTGTTCTTATTTTTATCCAAACTTTTCCAAGAAGAGGTGTACATTTTTCCCCCACTCATCTAAAACTTCTTTTAAGGTAAGGTGTCTTCTACCAAACTTGCAGGATAACCTCTTTCCAAGAACATACTCTTAAGAAATTCAAATTCAATTTTAACATCTTGGTACAAGGGCATCATCCTGGCTACCCTCACAGCTTGTCCCTTTATTATACTCTTTTTCTGAGATAGGGGGTGATGACTATTATAATGCAAATAGTTGTTACAAAAGGTTTTTTTCTGTATATCCTGGATATAAATTTCCTTTGATCTTTAATAATTTTAATATCCAGATAACTAATTTCATGGAAATCATGCTGAAAAGTAAATTTTAAAAATTCTGTGGTTTGATTCAAATACTGTATAAATAAAGGAATAACAGCCTCATTTCCTTTCCATTAAATGAATATGCCATCCAAAAAGCGGCAATAGAAGGATATATTTTTGTAGAATTTACTTTTAAATAAATGCTGTCTTTCCCATCCCAATAAAAATAAATTGGAATAGGTGGGGGCAGATGCAGCCCCCATAGCTACACCTCTGACTTGTTGGTAAAATTCACCCTCAAAAAAGATGTAGTTATTGTCCAAAATTATTTCCATTATTTCGATAATCAATTTGACCTCATCATTGTCTAAATTGGACAAACCATAAAGGGTATCCTCAAAAAAGGATAAACCTTCCTGCTTCGGAATACAGGTGAAAAGATCTACTACATCTATAGTCAAGAGGTGTATATCAGCATGCCACAAATGATCTTTGAGTTGCCCAAGAAAGTCCCAAGAGTCTTTGACCAAATGTGGACATAAATCAACTACATGTTTGATCTTCCTGTCCACATACACAGATAAATTGAGGGTCTTGGATCCAGCCGCCGCCACAATGGGCCTAAAAGGTGGATTCTCTACACTCTTATGTACTTTGGGTATCCCAAAGATAGCCGGAATCTTTGGATGCAAATTGGTTAAAAAATCATACACTGTCTTATCAATTCTTTGATCCATCAAATATTCATACAGGAAACTGTCTATTCTCCTGTAGGCTATATACATTTCATTCCTAGAACAAACTGAATAATGATTTTCATTAAACAAAATCTCCTGCATAGCATCGGTGTAATCAGTACTGTTATATAATACAATTCCTCCACCCTTATCAGGAACCATGACACGAATGCACCTATCTTTTCTCAATTTGTCAAGTAAGGACCTCTCTGTTTTATTGAGATTATAAAATATTTTTTTGTGCCATCCCCAAATCTCATAAATGTCATCCCTAATAAACTTATCAAATGTACCAATAAGTGGATGAAAGGGTGGATTGAAAGTACTACTTTTCTTAAAACCTGTCCTCACCTGATTGGCAGGGTCCTTTTCATTCTTAGCATTTATTACTTTTAAATTGAGCTTCCTTAAATATATTTGCAATTCCACTAATGTATCAGCTGTATCAGGTGTTCTAGTTGGCACGAATTTAAATCCTTTGGAAAATAAAGAAAAATACTCAGGTGTAATTTCCTGATCCGTGTAATTGAAAATATGAAAACCATTCATCGTATATTGTATTTTTGACAAGTTACTATTAAAACTAAATGCTAAGGGAGAATCCCCTACCATCTTGGAGAATTTCTGTATTTTTGTGCTACCTTCTGATTGGTAGAAAAATTCATATGTTTGCGATTGGCTATTCTTTTCGAGCGCCTGGGTATGGGAAAATCCTGATAACCACCAGTCTGTTCCTCATCTTCTGAAATAAATTGTTCCCTTTCATCTATAACCTCAAGACCTGTAGGGTTAAGAATAAATTCACTAGATGGAACACTACTAAAGCCACCTGCATTGCCTTTGTCATATCCTGTTAATCTTTCTGTAGGGTAAACACCCTTTTGTTGATATTGTTTCCTATCCCTATTTAACTTCTTAACTTTTTATTAAAAACACTATCACATTTTTTACCAACTCTGTCCAAAATCTTGTTATACAGACCCTGGTATTGGTCAAAGAGCAAATCATAACAATCAATTCATTTAATTGCTCAACTTCTTTCTGTAAATTACCCTCCATTTTCTCATATACCAGTACACTTTTTTTCAAGTAGTTCCAGGCCCTATTTATCAAACATGTTGGTAAATTCATTAATACATTCTTGATCATAATATATTCCAAAAGGAAACTTATAAACCCTAAGCCCCTGTGGCACTATTTTTCATTTTATACATTCCTTCAAATAACCTATTTCCAATTGACACATTTTGTATTTGAAAAATCTTTTTTCAAATGTGTAAATCATATCTTTTAAAGAATTAAACTCCTGGTGCACAGTTTCTTTTTCATTTTGAATGTTAAAAGGTCCACGATTACAACCAGAAAAAGAATAATGTTTTTCAAACAGGTGATCATAAGAATTCCCAGAAATTGCAGTAGGTCGGTCTTTAGTAAAAGTATTTGAGACAGCCAGAGGAACTATTCGAAAATTGCTCAAAATGTTAGTTTTGATTTTACAATTACAGGCTGCGCCCTTGACTAGGGAAGTATGGTTGACTTGAACTTGTTTATTAACAGATGAATTATTAAATTCTGGTCCAACAGTACCTTTTTTGGTGTTTCCGTTGCTGTGTGGTTGATGAAGACCCTCCGTAACAGCAACCTCATGGTCAGAGTCGATTCCTGTGTCCAGGTCGACCACACAGTTTGATCGAGTATTAGATATAACAAATGGTGCATCTGACTTACTTCCATTGCTGCTAGAATGCACAGGAAAACCAGAAGGAAGAGGTTCAACAGCAGTCTGATGCATTTTTGTGCAACCGCAATACCTCCTCGTCATTTGTTAAGGTCGAGCACAACCAAATCTGAACTATTAGCCTGATGGACACACTCAGGCTATAGTCTGTCCCCCTTAAAGGAACCGGCAAATGAAGAAGAGCATTGAAAAGTGGAGTGTGGCTGAGAAAGCATGTCTAAAAGGCATGTAAGCTCACCCTTAAGATCTGCAATGTCCTTCTTTACTGCCATAATTTCTAGGTTAGATCCAACATCAGGAATAGGTGAAAATTCAATAGAGCTTTTAATAACTTGTAATTGCATTTTTAAATGTTGTTGTTGCATTTTAGAGAAACTTTTTCTTTAAGATTTTATTGTTTAGTTAATCCTATTAACCATGTGATAGGTAACAAAGTCAATCATTGGGCATTTTATGGTATTTAAGAATGTGTTTTGTGGCTTTCTGGTTGATTCTGATGAAGTCAAGTTTTCATTGATGAAAGCGCTAAATTTCTTATATAACTTTATGTTAATAAAAGAGCATATTGGACTCGCAACTTTAGTGCTATTTTTATTGTTTACAAAAACACTATGTGCTAGAAAGTGGAAAACAGCAATAGAAAAATTGCATCCTCCTATTTATCCACTTTTCTAAAAATGCATTTTAAGATTCTGCTGTCATACAAATGATCTAATATAGGGGCCATCATCTCAGATAACTAGCTAACATGTTTTGTAATTTTGCTTTCTTGAAGAAACATAATAGTTGCCTATTATGTAGTATAATGATGACTTTAATATATTCGCATTCTCAGAGCTTTGAAAAATTCTGTGATTTGTCCTCATTTGCCTAACATGTCTTAAGTAGATTTAGCAATACTTTGGACTGAAACCTGTAAATATAAGCATTGCTCATAGCTTTAATATTCAGCAACTCTTGTTATAAGTGGTTTGAATGCTATATGATGCTGCATTGTTTTCTGTTTTGGTATTTGTTGGTTGTTACGTATTTTAGAAAATGTTATACATTTAGTAACACACTAACCTCTGATTGATGAGTACTTTCCTCTAGCTGTGTCTCATAGAACAACAAACCTTAAAAGGGACTGTTTCCACACCCTCAAGGAAGTATTATCAAAAAGGATCAGTTAGCCAGCATCCAGAGCAGATCATACTTTACCAAATAAACTCCTGTCATTCATCTCAGTAATTTTTTTTATTTGTACCCTAAATTTTAAATTTAAGGGATAATAACATATTCAAAGAAATTCATCATTGTTTCTGTGATTATTACAGCAGTATCCACATAAATACATTAGTAAATGTATCTAATATTCATATTATTGATTGCAAATGTATTTTGCTGAATGCTAGAAAAGAAAATAAAAACCTCCTTGTATGTTTACTTTCTAATTCAGTCATAACTGTGCTGCTCCCCAGGCACATACGCCAGGATTCAATAAACTTTGTGCAGGCTCCACGCTAAGTTTACATGTTTACACGGTGGTGTGCTGCTCGCGGCAGCACGCACCACCTCACAATGCATATTCATGCCGCATGCCGTGGCTAAGCTAGGTTTCATGGCTAGCAACAGTGTTGCTGTCCAGAAAACTGTGTAAGTGAACATGGATAGCAATACTGTTGAAAGCAGAGTACATACAGTCTGCAGTTTTGCACAGAATGCCACAATGATCACCAGGACTTCAAAGATAGCTCTCAATCTATTAGTTCAGCATATCTGCACAAAGGCAAACATAATGCGGGGACAATTAACAGAAACAGGGACATATCTGACATAGATGTGTCATAGAAGTGAAGCTCAAACATACCTCTCAACCTGGTATAAAAACAAATCTGGACAAAGCCATAAATAATGATGAGGCAAAGGCCCAAAAATAGCAACACATTTAAAATTGCTTTTACAAACTTAGAAAGTTGGTAGAATAATAGGTTTTACAATAGCATCAATTTACTGAAGAGCATTGTGACACCCCAGCACTGCCCCAGTAATCAAGGAACCTCAATCTTCACCACTGCCAACAGTTTGGAATGTACACACTGGAGGATGGCAAGTACACACACAGTAAAGTGCAATTTCCTTTAAGAGCACACAGAGAACACAGTTGGTCTAGGGATTGGTTTCTCCCTCTTTTGCCAGATCTCCAATAAGAGTCTCTACTGGCACAGCTATAGAGTTGAGCCCTTAGCCAGAGTTCCAAGCCATGTCCTCCAACACTCTCTCTGTCCAACCAGTGCTTTGTGTCCCTGCCCAAGTAGCTGACACACACACACTTGTTGATTTGTTTTACACACACACACACACACACACACACACACACACACACACACACACACACACACACACACACACACACACATGGGAAAGGCTGGCACAGGTTTACTAGCTATGCCCCCTTCTGCCAAGACTATAAGGTAATTATCACTGCCACCAGAACTCTTTATTAGCTACTTTAAGGCCCTTAACAAAGGGTGTCCAATCTTACTGGGTAATGTTACTATTAATACAAATGTTAGTTTGTCCAAGAGCAAGGCTATTTTGAGTGGCCTGCACAGTGGTACAAAATAAATATGCAAATACTATCAGAGCTTAAATATGTCTCACAAATATCAGCCACAGAGATAGGTCTATATATATTTAATGATAAATAATAAAAGAACAAGACAATACTAAATATGTCTTCACAGTGATATTGGAGTTCAAAATCCCATGAAATATTTAAAACAACATTGCAGGACAGTCACAAATAAATACAGAAAACATTTAAACTAATTGTTACTATATTCCTTACTGAATCTAAAAGAATACAGCAAGGCAAGACAGATGTGTTAAGTGGATGTTTTCACCCGATGCTGCCAGGTCAAAGACAAAATACAAAATGCCTGGTCACTCTCCCACCCCACAGAGAATTCTTAAATTAATATTGAATACTACTGCTGGGATACTTGCAGCATGACATCAATTTTTGTCACCTGACTTCAGTTCCCAGGCTCAAAAAACATTGCTAGAAACTGCTAGCATTTAACATCTCCCTGTGAAAATACATACCCTTCAGATGTTTGCAACTGCTGGAAGACATAAAACAATAAAACACTTACAACACAGTGCAGAAGACTCTCTAGTTTTAGACATCCTGTCTCTTTGCTGCTTTGAAACTAACTTATATGGCACAGTTATAAAACAATTTAATTTCAACTATTTTCTTTCTATGTTCCAGTTTCCACTGCTTATATACATTTACACAATTACAATAGTGTATACACTTTTCTGTTCTTTTCCAGTAGGGTACCCTGTGGATACATCTTTAAGCTCAATGCTTTATACACACTTCTGTACCAGCAGTTTTATATGCACATAACATACAGTTCTAATGCATCTGTAACACTAGCATATGAATCATGTTGATATTCACAACTGACATATAATTATTTACAACATTCCAGATAGCTGGGCTGACAGTAGTTCCTTCTGTCACACTTCTATATGAATCATATTAATATTCACAAATAACATATGATTATTTACACAATTCCAGCAAGCTGGGCTGGAAATATTTCCTTTTGTGACAAGCATGAAGTTTGAAACTCAAATATCTGGGATTTTCTCACTTCAATCCATAATGATGTGCCAATGAGTTGCCAGAAAACCAAAACTGTATGAGAAAAAGGTCAAAAATATGAGATAAAAACTGGACATTCTGCAAAACTCAGGACAGTGGAGAGGTTTGAATGAAATGTGTGTAATAACGAGTCACATCAGTTCTGAGATCATCCCAGTGATATGGCAGATAGTCACAGTTTTAATAAGGAACAGATATTGCCATAATGGGAATATCTGAACAGTTGAGAGGTATGAATGTGAAGTATATGTTCCAAACACAATACAGGACAGTGTATGTAAAGTGCAAAGCATTGTGGAACCCCATTCATGGCATTCTGTACTAAGGCTGTGTAAATGATCTGCAATGGTACATGGACTTCCATGTAAAATAAAACACTCAGGGGAAGTGTGTGTATTGAATAAGGACAGGGGCACACAGATGAATTGTAAGAATGAACACAGGGAAAGAGGACAGGTGAAACAACCTAATCTACAGCAGATGAGGGCATGTCAATAGAAGATGATTGTAGCAGCAACACTAATTTTATATATATATATATATATATATATATATATATATATATATATATATATATATATATATATATATATATATATATATATATGGTATAATAGAGACTACAGTAAAAATGTGTCTTATGTGACTGTTATACAAGGTGACATAACAATGGGGAGGATGTCTGTGTGAGATAGGCATTGTTATGCAAATAATCTAGAGGACATCTATCAGAGATCTGGCATACAATTAGGGTAAGGTGCATATTTTGAAGCTGTGCAGACTGATATGCCTGAATATGAGTGTAATCTCAGCAGAGGTCTCCAGCAAGCTGGGCACTGGTAAAGCCTCATGGAAAACATTAAAACAGCCAACCACAATCATGGACAATCAAAAGTGAGATAAAAGTGCCCGAACCACCACCAAAGAGATGTTAAGCATTAGTGTGTGTATATTTTTATTGCTTTTATTGTGGTTTCTTTTATTATTGGTATTATTAAAGGATTTTAAGCTCAACAGATCCAGTGTTGCCTTCCAAAGTGCTCATTTTTGGATTTTTAAGCAATCATGGACAATATCAGAATAATACCACCAGTAATCCCATGCCTCTAACATATGTGATTTAGAGTGATAAGAGCTGAGTCTGCACAAACACACTTGAACAACTATGATACAGCCACACTTTATGAGGGTCCTGGCACTTTAACATCTGCTGAAGATGTTAGGAGGGACATTATGATCAACACAGGCTAGTTGACTGATGTGCCTGGCATAATCCACACTGTCACAAATGATATACAATGTCATTAATGTTATCAAACACCTATGTATGTAATGTGTGCATCAGCAGATGAGGTAGCACACATGCATCTGGTGTAACAAGTTGATTGGTGTTCCGCACCTTCAGTCATATTTATTTCATAAAAACAATACCTAGCTATGGTCAATATGCTGTGTGACACCACACTGTGACAGAGGTGGTACACTTCAGTTGCACATCACTGGAAGATGTGTAGGGAAATACATGAAGAAGGGTGTATTGTACTTATTTACTGGTATGATGAAGGCTGGGAACTATGAAAGTATTATGGCCTCTGATGTGGATGTCTGTCACATACACAGTACTTGTATCACATTCAAGGGAGTAGCCAGAGCTGTGATAACATGCTGGTGGACTTTCAAATTACCATCTACCCCAGGACATAGGCCACTTACCTATTGGTCTGATTATAGGGTTATGTCCACATTATACTTGGGTTGTGTGTTTGTTTTCCTAACTTAACAAATCCCCCATGTTTTTTTCTCATGCAGGTGTTGTCATGGCTGTGGCAGCAATTCTTGGTATATGTTGATACTGTTTGCATTATACTAATATCAGAGTTGGAGTCAATGATTACTCACAATCTGTAGGCCTTCAGGCAGCTGTTTGGACAGATGATGTGTATGCCATCTTTGATGTCCATCACTTAAATAATGGACAGGAAAGGAACTAGAAGCAGCGGTGATGTATGGACCTAAGACAAAGGTCACTTCACACATTTCAACATAGTGAGATGACATGTATGTGATACACTGGTCTACCAACTTGGTGATATAGCTGTTTATAGCCACGTATGGCAGTGTTGATTGAATACCTCAATGTGGATTTGTGTCAAATGCTTCAACCTGGTCAGGTTTCACAAGATGATACTGTTGTCATCAGGCATGCCCTCGATGACCTCTTTGAGGGAATCTATCAGATGTAACAGACATTAACAATTCACACAGGTCTGTTACACATAGCTGGAATATTACTAGTGTCAATTTAGAAAAGATCCATAATGACACGTTGGTGTACTTTACAGTTGAGGAGAGTCAGGATGTCTCTATACATGCATGCATCAAGTGCTGTCCCCCCAACTCAGATGGATGCATGTTGATGTACGCCCTTCTGTGGGAACATAGCCCATTTGGAAGGTGTGTTGAAGTGTGTATTCAACCATATCAGCAAGGTATATGTCCAGAGTGATGCCATAAGTGATCTGTGGTGTTGTCACAGGCCAGTGATTTCATGTGATATGGCTGGATGAGACAGTGCATACTGCATATTGTTGTCTGGCATAGGGTTTTGAAAATAATCCTCCATGCAGATATTATTGAAGAACCCTTCCAGATTGAGATTAAGCCTTATGTAACTAGATGGGTAACCAATTGACTCACTGACAGAACACATACTATGAATGTTGGTGAATCAACCTGTACCAGTACAGCTGTCACCATTGGTGTACCCCCGGGATCTGTGCTTGGTCCTTTACTGTTTGGACTCTATTTCTCGACAGTGCAGGCTAAAGTATATGGCCTTTGGCTTACCATGTTTGCTGATTCTTGCATATTGGGTGCAATCACTGAGTCCACCAATGGTATAGCAAAGGAGGAGGTAACACAGTAAAATGACTGGTGACAAAGGTACACAATCTACAGATATATGCAGAAATGTGTCTTTTTTATGTTGTTCATCTGAAAAGTGGAATTCCTGGTTAACCACATCATTGACAACAGTCCAACTATGAGAAACCCAGTGATGTAAGCACTGGGAGCACATGTAGATAGCAATCTGAACTTTGACCACCAAGTGTCCACATTGATATTGAAAGTGTATGTTGTGCACATCATAAGTCATGCCATCATATTCAGATCTTAGGATTGTATGACAGCACTGTACTCAAACCTCATCAGAACAATAACAGAGTATAATGATCTCTTTTGCATGTGCCTCACCAGACACATGCAGGCTGCTGGAGAGACCACAGGGCTTTATCATCAAGAAAACACAGGGCCTACAAATCATGCCATGATGTATATGGATAGACTAAAAGTCATATCACTGTAATATGTCTCGCACAGGATGAGGTGACATCCACATGGCCTCTAGGCCAGTGTCTGATCCTGCTCTTGTGGGAGTACTGCATATCCAAAAATGATATAGCTGATGACATCAGAAGTGTTTGTTGAAGAGAATATGCTGAAACAATGTCCAACATGCTGGTGTAAAGTGCTGCCTGTAATGTCAAGCAAGAGTGCTTACACACACAAAGAGTTGACTGCAGTGAGAATAGAACCCCTACCTATTTAAGTACACAGACTACAGTACTTTATGCAAGCACCATGTAACAAATCCTACTTGGAGTGTCTAATACAACACTTTATAGCTGATGACATTAGCAGTGTATGTTGAGGAGAATATGGTAATAGTGTCCCACATGCTGGTATAAAATGCTGTCTGTATTGTCAAGCAAGAGCACACACACACACACACACACACACACACACACACACACACACACACACACACACACACACACACACACACACAGGCACACACAGTCATACCTCTCAACTGTACAAATTTCTGTGGACTGTCCAGATTTTTGCCTCATATTTTTGATCTATTCCGCATACAATTTGTGGTTTTCTAGATTTTTGTGGCAAATCAGTGAAGACTGAATTCACTATATAATGACAGGGATTTGGGTTTCAAACTTCATTTTCTTCAGAAATGTACATTAATACAAGACTTTTTTTTATTCTAGCAACATTCTATGTTTATAAAAACTGTATATAAAGTTTATCCCTGTTTGTGGGCCTTTGACCCCAATTATTTTTGGCTTTGTCTAGAGTTTTTGTACCAAGTGATTGCGAGCTATGCATGCAGTTGATTGCAGTGAGAACAGAACCCCTACCTATCTAAGTACAATGACTATAGAACACAGTACTTTATGCAAGTTCCACGGCACAAGTCTGATTTTCACTAGAGTGCAGGTCAACTTATAGTAGATGACATAAGCAGGCCATATGAGAGACAAGAGGTTGGCAGGCCTGCATGAAATGGATGTGTAGGCATGTGCAAGTTCCAAAATACTGTCAATCCATGGCATTGGAGCAGTAACTGTAGGATACATACATCTGTTCTTCTCTCTAGATACACACACACACACACACACACACACACACACACACACACACACACACACACACACACACCAAGTTGACTGCAGTGAGAACTGAACCCTATCTAAGTACACAGACTACAGAACACAGTACTTTGTGCAAATGCCATGGCCCAAGTCTGATTTGCAGATCACCTTATAGCAGATGACATCAACAGGCCATGTGGGGGACAAGATGTTGGAAGACCAGGATAGGTTCATAGGAGGCTACTATCCTAATGGCCCTAGGGTGTTTACAAGTCTAGCTGTGTAAAAACACAAGTACCCTTACTGAGCACAGTTAGTCATTGTTTGCAGAGCAATTTTATGAGCAGCACCAACTGGCCCTGTCCATGAAGGACATAGGTGCCACCCCAGAGGTGACTTTACAATCACCGAACCAGTTATCAATGCTGTGCTTGAACAGGTTCATTGAGGAGCAATGCTTCACATGCAGTGGTAGCCTATTACAGAGGAGTGGCAATTGCTGGGGATATATCTGTGCTCCCAGCATGTTCTGTTTATGTCACATGCTAGGCAGAGAACCCTGTATCAAGTTATTCTTGTCCCATTTGATTTTCAGATGTCCAGCATTTCCAGTAGGGAAGGGTCTGACACTGCTCTGTAGCCCAGGCATAGGTCCCCTCTCAGCAGTGTACATGATACTGAGTACAGTGACAGGTCTTTCCTTCTTTCCATGTATGTCATGTTTGGAGGCCCAGGATTCTCCCAGTCACAAACCTTTGTGTTTTCTCCAATTGCTGCAGGTGTCTGGTGAGGTACAGATGAAGGGAGCATTGTACTCAATTAGTGGTCTGATAAGGGTAGAGTACATCAGAGCAATGACCTCTGGTCATGGAAGTGATGTCCATTTGTATGAGGTGCACAATGCAAAATGTGTGTCTCACCACTACAGACACATAGTGATGAAAATGTAGATTGCTATCAACATGTGTTCCGAAGTCTTGCAACACTGTGTTTGAGCTTAGAACAGTGCTATCTGTATCATAACCGGTAGGAGTACTTCATTACCATAGAGGACAATGAGGCATTGTTTGCTTTAAGTTTCAGTCTGTAAGGTTTGGCACCATTTATTTGTCTGTTTCAGCCCCTTCTTTAATATGGTTCCATCACTGGAGGACTCTATATGAGTGCATTGAGTTAACTGTCATCTGAAAACTTGTTAAACTGCAGGACATCTACTGTTGCCTGCACTTCAGGGAAGTAGTGTCTAAACAGATGAGGCACAGAAGAGATCCTAGTGGTATTCCACTGGTAAGTGGGTAGTGGTGGAGGTGCAGTCTCCAACTTTAAGAGTGTGTGTTCTGCAACTGAGGCAGTTGGCTATCCATCCGGTATTCATTTCCAGATGGGAGATTTTCACTATGAGACATAATTGGGGGATAATGCCCAAGGCCTTGGATAACTTAACATAGGTAGTACTTCCTGTTATCCCAAATCCAGGTCTTTGGGGTCAGTATCAAAAAAGTCCACAAGGTTCAATAAGCAAGAGCTACCCTTGACAAAAACAGAATGGGTCAGGTCAAGTATGTTGAAGGTCACCTATATCTCTGTGGATAAGATCCATGCTGATTCCATCCCTAGCCTTGCAGATAAGCCTTTTTAGGCTTATGAGTCAACAGTTGCAATTCTGCATGTTACCAGATTGATGTGTACTGCATATCACACAATATATGATATTACATTCTGTAGTGATATATGTGTGGAAAAAGTACTGAAACTTCAGAGATGCAGTGTTTGGGAGGGTGGCAACACATGGCTGCATTGTAAATATCAGACATATTGTTAGGTCCTTCAGTTTGCAATGTTTCCACATGTAATATCATGTTCTAGACAGAAAATGGACAGTAAACAGCTATACTAACTTTTCCATAATGTGATGAGCAGAAGTTTGCGTGACGGTTGACAAAGTTTATACAAATGCAAGGTACACATGTCTGCACATAGCTAAGCATTGCACAAATGTGAGCTACAGTGCTAAACTCTGACAGTTAGTATCAAATCTATGCAACACTCCTGATTATTAATTGAGTCTGTGGCAGAACGTGTTAATGCATTGATATATTTCTTTTTGGGCCAGATGGTACTGGGTTTGAATTTCAGTATATCTAATACTTTTAAATTACTTTTAAATACTTTTATCTGAACATTGATAATGCAATAGTACATGTGTTGCTGTATGTTGGCATACCACAATGGGGTTAAGTGGCATTGTGCTGATAAAGCCACATCATTTTGCCTCTGCTCACTGTTGCTGCACATTGGTGCATGATGTGCACCTGTGCACAAGCAGGAAGGCCAAAAAGTGAAGGGAGCCATTGCTTTTGCAGCAACTTATGTGTGTTGTGTGTGATTCTATTTTTGACAAGATTAAAAGTGTTAAAATGGGGTAGATAGGAAACTGATGAAATGGGGATCAAGCAGGACAAGATTAAAAGTTTTAAGATGGGGAAGATAGGAAAGTGATGAAATGGGGATCAAGCAGGGGTAAGAATAAAGGGAAAGCAGGAGATGAATGTGTAGGAGGGATGTAGGAAAGAACCACAGGTATCCATTTCTTTAATAGTGTAAATTGAAAATATCTGCAAAATATTAACTAAATTTGCACTGTCACCTCCAAAAAGATCAATCATGCTGTATAGCCAATTGGACTGAATCACGTGTGTCAAGAAGACACATGTTCAAAATGGAGAACTATGAGTGGGACAATGTTTTTTTCTGGGGAGGGGCAGGTACCTATTTATTTTTTTATTTGAGAGAGAAAGGAATGTTGGTGAAGGGACATACGTATGTCTGGGTCAGATTAGTCGGGTAGGTGAGGAAGCAATTGCAAACAGACAAGGCAAACAAGATAAGAGACAGGGATGATGATGGACACAACAGGTTGGGGGGCACCATGATTGGGGTGATGGTGGGGACAACTCGGGCCCACAGCTGTCAAGCTTGGAGACAGTGAGAAATGATTCGTCACCCAATGGAATGCCATCACTGTCACCTTATTCAACAGGTGTCTGGAGTGCTTGACGTCTCCTCCTCCTCCTTCAGAACATGAGGGAGAGCAGCCTCTCCATCCAGTGTAGGGGTGCAACAGTGGTGCGATGTACCACCCTATGCACCATCCCTGGCAACTTGCTGCAGGTGATGAAATCACCACCTCTGCCACTGCTCCCATAGGGTACCATTGTACCAGCCTCCAGGGCAGAAATACCTGAAGATGTAGGCAGTGCAGGGGTAGCAGAGGCAGTGCTGTCAAGTTGGCTCCCAGACATGTTGGGTTTCAGTGCTGCAGTTGGTGGAGTGGGGGTAGGATGGTCCAATGGGGCTGGCCTACCTTGCTGTACTGTGGAGCATTTAGTGATCTGGTACGCATAGATGACATGGACAAATTTTGATGACACGTAATAAAAAAAAAATAGAAAAGAAAAAGTAAAATAAAATAAAAAATAAAATAAAAAATATTTTAACAATAAAATAATATAAAATGAAACTAAAAATATTTATAAAATAAAATATTTAAAAAAATAAAATAAAAGTAAAGAAAATAAAAAAGAGAGATAAGAGTTGGGGTGAGAGAAAAAAAAGAGCTAAGTTGTGTAATATCATGTGTGACATACAATTTATTAATGCATAAATACAATTATACAATTCTATCTTAAGTTTTACATTTAAGTCAACCTCCTAATAGATACACACCATACTACAGATTGCTGCAAGTAATCATTGAAATCTGCAAATATTGCACATATGCATGTTCCAATTATACAAATTACAGTTTACAGCAGAGCATTTGTGCCACTATTATAGAGGTTTTAATTTAAAGAAAATATTATTGAAGAAATAACAGTATGGTATAGTTGTGAATTGTGGTATTTGAACCCACAACCTCTGACTAAAGTCTAATATTGGACTCTTACAACTGGTTTGTACTATAGATTAATACATGCGTAATTGTTTTTACAGTTGGGATATGCATGTTCAATTTGATACAACTCTATAAAATACCAAAAAATGCTATCTTTAACTTTTAATGCTACAATAACACATCTCTTTTGCTGCATATATACCAATTGCTTCCCTTAGTCTCCCCAATCTAGCCCCACGAGCCTGGACATTGAAATCCCAATCACTGGTAGCTGGTGAAAAAGAGAACAAAATGGAAGACCATTATGCATACCAGTCTTGCCTATATTCAGCTGTCTAAGTCTTACAAGTACTCTCTCTAGTTGATACTTACACAGGTATGGCATGTCCTCAGTCCTAAATTTCTCAATCTAACAGTCAAAGTATCCATCTTCCTCCTCTTTAGGTCATTAAAATGATGCCTACATTGCTCTTCAGTGTGCAGGATACCAGTGGCACTGGATATAGCCTGAGCTAGACTATTCTAAGCCTTAGACTTGTACTGGGAGACAGAATAGTCTCCTTACAGAAGCCTGTTGCTATGGTGCTTTACTAGGAGTCCAATAAATTTCCTGGACACCCCATCTCTGTGCCCTACACCTGGCATCTTTCCCAATTCTGCCAGCCATGTCTACCAGAAGACCTACAGTAATGGAGACTGATGCTTTCCCACTAATTCCATTTATCACATTTACTGGAGTGCACACACCTGAGCAACATGTTTGCAAGATGGTAATAATTGCAATTGGAAGGTTAATCTGATAACACATTAACAGTGCCTCATCCCTCATACATATACTTAATATCAGCTCCACTATCTGAAGTGTTATAAGTGAGAGTGAATATAATGGGAAATGGAACAACAGTAGAAGTACATGGATTATCCCATATTAGAAATCAGGATCATTTGAATGGCAGTCCTACACTTACATCTGTTGCTTCAAGAAAGTTGAAGCAACATCTGTTCATGTTTCAGTTCATTGTTATTAACTGCAATGTCACGAGAGTATAAAATGGTAGCACACCCTGTACTGGAAATCAGGACTATCTGCACTTAAGTCCTACACTTGCACCTGCTTCCACAGGACTAGTTACGTGATATTCCATAATTTAATAATCATTCTTAAGGTCTAAATGTTAACCGCTGAGCAGTGTCTCATAGCAGGTTGGTACAGTTCCCAGTAGAATTTATTAAATGTATCTGGTTTCTATTTTTGACTGTCTGGGTCCTGTATGCTTCTTGAGTGGTCCAGTTGTTCATTTTGCACACTGCCATGCTTTGCACAAATGAGAGAAACATAGACAAATATGTCATTCATTTCCTCTGTTGCTGTGATTGCTCTAAGCCCTGCATTGAAGAAACACTGACCCCCCAAAAAATATGAAAAAAAAAATTAAAGACAAAAAAACAAGACAGGAGTAGCTGACATGAGAAAAAGGAATGTATGACATACACACTACAAAATGTTATTACACGAGGTATTTCTACATTTGTCTGGATTTTATCTCTCACTCCAATGAACCTTCAGAAAAGAATAAGTATGCCTTTTACTTCTTTGCCATGCAAACACCCTTGCAGCAAGGAACTGAAATCATTCTGCATACAACCATCTGCAACATCATCTACAGTAATATGACACCAGGCAATTATTTGCACATTTATTATTTTTGAATATAGTACACTGAGTGATCACACAACAAGTTATGATTATTGCTTGCACGTATACAGCTCTGTGTTACCTTTCTGTATTTGCTGGTCATTCTTTGATTATCTGACCAGTAATCTGAGACATGCAGTCTGTAAGCTATGCTATATCATTTGACTTAAAATGTGTGAGGGTTTTAAATGGTAATAATATCATATACAGTTGCCAACAAATGAAGGGGAGTTTGGATGTTAATGAACATAAACTGTGACTTGTGTGCTGTTAACTTACATTTCCATCCATATCAAAAGTAAATCTAGCATTTTTAAATCTAACCTGACAAACCAACTGGCTGTAGGGCAGCCTGCATTGCTGTTGTGTTTACCTTCTCCCAACCAGTAATCATTCACAGTTGCAGTCTATTAAACACAAACACTGAGGGAGTGCCTGCACTATGTTTACATCTCCTACACAGAGCCAATGATTTGGGATTCAGCAATTCTACAGAGTTTGCACATTATTTGCATATTCACTGCGCTGACATTCCTGAATCTCCACTGGAAAAGGCAGCTGTGTAGCTAGAGAAACTGATGGTGAGCAGACCTGTTTACGTGGTGGACACAGAAGACAGGCTATTACTTTGGGATATATATGCACAGAGGATTACTGATTTTGAAAAGGTATGTTTGCATTTTGTCAACTACATACTGCATATGCTGATATATAATTATGAATAATCTGTTTAATAGTTTTGTATATATTTTGATTAGCAAAGGCTTTTACACTTTTAGATGTATGCATTAGTTAGATGTACACTAATGGCATGGGCAAATTTCACAGGTATACATGATTGGCAATGCCTTCATATGGAATATTCTGTATTAAATCTGTAGACATGTTTCAGGGACAAGTCATTTGATATCACTTTTAGCATTTCAAAGATGCTTTGTTAGCCAAATGTATCATTTGCCTGTTATTTTGAGGATGGGGAGCAAAGCTGTATTTCTGTTATGGCACAAGAAAGTATATGTTTCTAGTGTTACTGTCCATTTTTTACCATCCAGCGTGCACATAACCATCAAATATGTCTCTGCTGTCAAATATTAAGGTGATTTCTGTACAAATTCCCCATATTTTACTTGCTTACACTATCAAATAAGAACATGCAAGGATATGCCACCCATTCAAATTGTTACATAATACACTCCAGGTTCAAGACATACGTTGTAAGTGCAGCAGTTGCAATAGTTTTAGTTCAGGACTGACTCTGTTGCAAGAAGGTAAATGTTGAGAGATTTCCCTGGCATCAGTGTTACTATATGTATGTACATAGGAGGAAGGATTTAGGCCTCTAGGTGGTGAATGAGTCTGGTATACATTGTCTCTTAGCCAATGCAAGGGCATACTGAGTGTGCCTATGTCTGCCTACACCCACAGCAGCTGGTGGTTCCCACTCTGACTTTTCATCTGCCTGTGGCCATGGTGATCTTGGCATTGGTGGTGGGAAGTGTGCTCCTTTCCCTTGCTGATCCTGCTGAAGCTTTCTCAGGATGATGTGTAGCATGACACATACTGTAAATATTTCAGTATATGTCCATGAAGTGTATTGCAAGGTTGCCCCAAATGTATCTAGTCACCGGAAATGTGACTTCAGCAGTCCAAGCACACACTCTATGATATTTCTGGTTTGAACATGTGTTTCTTTATGGCATTCTTTAGAGGGTGTGTGTGCATTTCTGATGGGTGTCGTTAGCCACTGCTCCAGTGCATTACCTACATAACCCAGTAAATGACAATGTGGAATATCCCCTAGCAAACATCTGGTACAGTTGGGATGTGTAAACACGATAAGCAGAGGTCCAAACCCACAGATGGTAGCAAATATTTTAATAAACAACCAGGATAAGCGCTTTCTTCTTGTATGCAAGACTTCACTAGATACCTCTAAAATCCAACATTTTCCCCGGTCTAAATGAATACATTACTATTAAGCTGGTGTTGATAGCAAAAGCAGTAAAAATTTAAACATGCATATATTTTTTATTCTTTTCTTTTATTCATTTTTTTCTTTTCTTTATTTTGGCTACACCTAGTTATGAGGGAATATTTTAAAGTTTTAGGATTTATTTCTGGTCTATGCAAGTGTCATTGTACTGTGCATATGGATTCATGTGTCTTTAAATTTTAATTGAATTTAATCGAGATGGGTATAAAAGAAATGTGATGTAATTTTGAGGTATCTGATGACGTCTTGCATGCAAGACAAAAACGCTTATCCTGGTTGTTTATTAAAATATATGCTACCATCTGTGGGTTTGGACCTCTGCTTATCATGTTTGCTGAGTATTTTACAATTATTTTCTTCATTTACAGTTGGGATGTGTGCCAAATATGTGTCATAGTAATTGCTAGGGTTTCCAGCACACAGTTTTAAGATGATTCCCTTGGCATTACACACAACTTGCAGTTAATAGAGTGGTAGCCCTTTCTGTTTATGTAGACCCTACCCTGTTCTCTGGGTGGTGCCTTCATTTCTATATATGTGCATTGTGCAATCTATAGCATCTAGTACTTCAGGGTAGTGTGCTACATGGTAGAACTCCTGCATATTTCCGGCCCTCTCCTCAGGTGTAAGGGGAAAATAGATGTGGTCACTGGCATGTTGGAGCATAGCAGTCAGGAACTAATGGAGAATCCTGGAGGCTGATGTCTGTGACACCCCCAGCATTTCCCCTGTTGGTCTCTGAAAGGTACCTGTAGCTAATATTTTAAGTCCTATGCATACCTTTGTTTCCAGTGGGATGGGTTCCCCTCAGTTGTCCCTGGCTGTAAGTTGAGGGCAACAGAGGTTGCAGAAATCCTGTAGTGTGTCCCTATCCACCCTGCAGTGCACTGAAGGTTGCATGTCATGTAGGGTGTGAAAAGTTAAATGGGGCCTGAAAACTCATCTCCTTCTCAGCCTAGGTCTATTGGCAGTAGCAGCAGCACCAACATATGCTTCAGTCTGTTGCACATATAAATGAATTAAAGCAGCAACAGCCCTTAACATTCTTTCCATGGATGTATTCCAATAGGTTTTGGAATTCACAGGGAAAACCAGCACTGAGTCTACACAGTTGCTTTATTACTTGTTGAATAGCTTCACCGTGTTGGATTGGTTGATTAGCATGCATTTCAGCTGCTTATGCTGTAATTAGCATGCCACTGTTTACCTTGTTTGTGCAGTGGTGCACTTCTCTACACTGCACTTACTGAGTCTAAAACTTTGTGCTACCATGTAGGGTTTATTGAATTTGGCTGTTAGACTAACTCAATTATTAGATGTAACAGTGAACTTTTGTAGATTTGATTGATTCCTCCAACATGCTAAATTAGAAATCACAGGACACCAGGTGTGCTGAGACGTAAATAGCCCATGATTACCAGTCAGTGGAGGAAAGTAAAAGGGGTATGTGGGTGGGAGATTGGTCCTGCTTGTTCTCTGCTTAGGGTTTTTCATAAAAGGCAATACGTGAAGTTATGTGAAACCAAATCATTTGAAAGTATGAAATTGCACTGATTTTTACTGCCTGGCATCAGATTTTATAAATTTTGTCAGAAGGAAAGATGCTTAGAGTTCAGCTGTATTGCAACAGCACAGTATAATAAAATGTTTGAGGCTGTTCAGAAAGTCGTGAATGTCTTGGTTTTACATGACAGTTGCATTTCATCAGATTCAAAATGTGTATTTTCACTTTTGGCAATTATGTGGACATTGTGGTTCTATGAAGAGCATTAATAGGTTTTAACTGTCTACCTCTCTATCTATCTGTCTATCTCACTATCTACCATACACTCATTGGTGTATATGAGGTTAATGACCAGTAGAGCCTTTTTAAGCTTAGCCATGCATCCCAAATCTCTGAAACGCTTTGGTACCCTGATAAGCATAAGCAGGGGCTTGGGAGATTAAACATTTACAAGGTGGATCCTGGGAGATGAACCATTTACAGGCTGCCTGTGTCCCTTGCAGACATAGGTGCGAAACTAGGGGGGAGTTTCCTGTTCCCCATCCAATTATTCAAGTTACAATTGAATTGGGTTATGGGGGAGCTCTGCTTCACATGGATGGGGAGCCTGTTACAGAGAAGGACTAGTTTCTGGGATACATACCTGTCTCAACAGCAGGTCCTATTTATATCACAAACAAGGTTTAAGTCTTTAGGATGGGTAATCCTGGTGTTGTCTGTTTTGTGGATATGAAGGAATCCATCAGGGTGGGGTCTGTCAATGCCTTGTATGCCAGGTATAGATATCCCCTGAACAGCCTGTAGGAGATGAAAACAGGGTTTGGACTTTGATGCATTCTGCATAGGACATGTCACTTACTTCCCATATTCTTTTAGTGAGGAACCTTTATCAACATTCCAGTTGCTGGATGTGCCCAGTTAGGTATATGGCAAAGGGGAAATTTTACTTAATCACAGGTCACTGAATGATTACTATAATGGAACAATGACCTTCTTGGACCTAGATGCCATACCATTTCTATAAGTTACACAAAGAAAAATAATTTCCTCACTATTGTAGACATGTGATGGTCAAAGGCTAGATTACTGTCTATGTGTGCTCCCAAGTCCCTAACTACTGGGGTGACAGTGGTGTGTTGTCAATATTATAGTTACCAGGGTGGATGACTTACCAAAGGATACTGTTATGCATTCCTTGGTATATAGTTTTAGTGCATAGCTCTGACACAAGTTATTTGTCTGTTTCACCTTTTCCAGGTGAACATTAGTGTTGGTGAGGGATTTTATTACTGCTCCTAATTTGCAATCAGCTGCAAATTTGGTCAGCCAGAAGCCCTTGACATTGGTTGTGACTTTATACATGTAAATGCCAAAAGGAGTGGTTGGAGAACTGATCCCTGATAGACTCCACGTGTGACTGGTCTCTTTATACAGGTGGACCCCCCAGTTCTAATTTCCTGTGTCCTATCTTAGAGCCAGCTGGCTATCCAATGGGTGACATAAAGGTTTATCAACAATGCCCCAATTGGGTATTGTGTCAAATTCAGGTCAAGGTAGGTAGTGAGAACCATTTTGCCCTCATCCATTGCTTTGTTGGTCTTCTCAAAGAAGTTCATCATGTTGAGTAGGCATGACCTGCCTTTGACAAAATCATATTGGACTGGATCCAGTCTCTGAAGATTTCTTATGTCATTATTAATCATTTCCATGATAATTCTTTCCATGACTTTGCATATAACACTAGTAAAACCTATGAATCTGTAGTTTCCAGGGTATATAGATGGTCCACCTTCATGCAGAGGGATGATTGTTGCTGTTCTCCATTTGTTAGCCATGAAGCCTAGTTGGAGGCTACTGCTTAATATCAATTCCAGATGGCCTAATTAATCATGCTTCATGCAATTTAGAAGGCATCCTGAGATATTGTCTTGACCCATAGATGCAGTGTTCTTGGCATTATAGGGAGCAATGAGAAACTGTTTCCTAGTGATACTAGGGGGTATTATGTTTACTGGTATTTCTTGAGGGGAGGCTGAGGTGGAGAAAGGGGTAAACGTAGCACGGAATTTGTCTGCCAGTAAGTTTACTATATGTTCTGGCTCAGTATACGTAGCTTCATTAACAATGAGCACTGTACACAGTTGTGTATAGCCTTTGAGGTTGTGGACATAGCTAAAGAATGTCTTGTAGCTGTCCTTGGCGAGTCTATATGACATTATCGAAATTCCAAAAGATCGAACACCATAAGCTCGACCTTGGAATCTTGAAATGTGATATACTCAAATGCTCAGAACAGCAAATTTTTTCCAAGGGGAAAAAATTCTATGTTCCGAGAATACATACACATAGAACAAGCACACCAAAATACATAATCCACACATACACACTACACAGAACCCTACACTAAACTGTGCATACACTACTAGCTATCCACTTACTTTAACCCAACCCTAACTCTAAGTTCCCTAACTAAAGCACACTCACCTTACCCGCTCCCTAACCCTAAGGTCCCTAACTAATGTGCACTCACCTTACCTGCTCCCTAACGCTAAGGTCTCCAACTAACGTGCACTAACCTTACCTACTCCCTAACCCTAAGGTCCCTAACTATCGCACACTCATCTGACCTGCTCCCTAACCATAAGGTCCCTAACTATCGCACACTCACCTTACCCGCTCCCTATCCCTAAGGACTCTAACTATCACACACTCACCTTACCTCGGTCCGTTCAGACACTTACCTTAACCCAGTCCGTCACCTTCACACCACAGTCAAGGAAATAGCAAAGCCGCAGAAACGGCCCACTGAATACTTTCCCTAGGAAAATATTCTGTGTTCTGCAGCTTCGCTATTTCAAGCATTCGCTGAATAGGGGTCAATAGTATAACATTCAAAGTTTTAAGACTTTGATGTTATAATATAGACCTGTCCTTGGCTTGGCATGCCATATTTACCACAAATTTGGCTTTACTAGACTTTACTTTTACCTGAGTTGTTTGTTTAGTTTGATGAGAGTGCTTTTATCCTACTGGATGCTACACCTCCTAAATTTTGTCATGATTTTCTTCCTTCTGATATATAACCTATTGATGCTGATTTTCCACCAGAGTGGCTTGTTTTTTGAGTACGTCCTGTACTTATTTCTGTGGGTACAACTTCCTCTATGCAGCTATTAACATACTTGAATAAGGCTTCTGTGAACAGTTCTGCTTAGCTGGCAGCATTCTCAAGGTTTATGGGGGCTTGGCATTTTGCCAGTTTATCACTTAATAGTAGAAAGTTAGCCTTAGAGTAATTCCTGAACATTCCAGGGTTAGCTGGGGTTCTGGGTTTTACTTTAACTTCAAAGGAGACCATTTTGTGGCCTAACCTTACCAGAAAGGGCATTAAACTAGGGTGTGTGTATGCCAAAGTCTCCCATAGTAGTGAGGACCAGATCCATATGTTTGCATGCCTGGTTGGGATATTGACAGTCTGGCCAGGGAGTTTGTGTTTACAAAATCCAGGAATTTCTGGTGTCATGCATGATTCCCATTTAATAGTGAAGTAATAAAAATTGCCCATGAATATGACTTTGGGCTGGATGGATAGTGTTTTCAGTAAGCCAAATATATGTCACAGGTTTCTTGGGCCATAGAAAGGGTCATATAGCTTGAAGGAAAGTGGTATGGGATTTTTGCCTATGGTGATTTGAATATGGAGAAGCTCTAGTGAATTGTCCTGTTTGACCAGTCTTGAGGTATATTTATTTTGCATGTAAATCAAGACACCTCCACATGTTGTCTCTGTCTGTTTACTAGCTGGGCTACATGTGTGGAAGATATTATAGCCTTGCACTGACAGTGTCCTCTCCAAGGCTTTAAACCATGTCTCATTGACTGCACAGATGTCAGTATTTATCTGTCTGTCTGTCTTACTAACTAGCTAGCTAGCTATGTCTGCATATCTATTCATTTAATAATCGAGTAAGCCCACAAGACACGTTACATTTTTTAGAAATGACCCGGCAATACCTGGCTAATTAACCAAATTTGTTATAAGTTGCTCACTTTGCAGGCAGAAGATGAGGGGAAGACTTATTACCTGCTCAAAAATATAACTGTGAGAATTGTGCTGACAAACCTAAACGGCAATATTAATAAATAAATAATAAATAAATAAATAAAGAAATGCATAAAACTTGTATGGTGGTTTGCCAATGAGAAAACCAGCAGATGTTTGTTCTGCAATTAATAGCAACATCACAAAGAAAGCATATGTTTACCTGTAGGTGCGTACAGACTCATACTTGCTGAGATAGAATGCAAGAGGAACACACAAATCAATCAATATAATATGCAGCTGTAAAAGAACAGAGACCAAATGCAAAATGTAACACAAAGTGCACAGAAAGCAAATTCAAAAGATAATACAAAGTGCAGTATATACATTCAGACAACATATTAACAAAAACATAACTGGCTGAGCAGATCACATGCAGGAGAATAATAAGCAACACAAAGCCACATCAGGAACACAAAGACACATACACATGAATGCACA
>NC_056728.1:1874693699-1874698699 GCF_019279795.1 Protopterus annectens
GACTTGGCTCCGTCAATATTAAGTCTGATACTTTTAATGGCCGCTACTTCGAAATCACAAAGTACAAATTGTACCTGACATCCCAGACCGCTACTGTTCAATAATTCAAACACACTGTGCCATAGCATATTATAAGACTTTAAAGATTTTTTATTCATTACAGCGTACACTAATGGAACTACTTTACTATAGTGTCCACATTTAATGAAGCCATGTATACTGTATAACTGTCGGCAATCAACCTGTTTAGTGAAGTATGTCCCATCCATTAGCCAAATGGTAGCACTGCTAATATCACTCAAGTTTGCTATGGTTGTAAATACATATACTACGGTGTCACTAGTTTTGTCAATGGCACGTTTTGCAATGAAACCACCCGACTTCAAAAGGTAACGGTCTACATTAACGTTATGTATATTGACAGTAACATCCATATTAACAACATTTTCTCTCCTGCGTACTCTACCAATTGTTTGCAGAAGTGACCGTCTACTAGGGATAGTCTGCACAGCGTCTAATGATGTGGACATCATAGTAATGTCAACTATTGAACAAGGGTTGTCTCTACTATATTTAGCTCTTAATTTAACATCACTGTTTAACTTATACCGCTGCAACTCTGTAGGGTCTGCGGTGTGGTCATGGCAAACAGATTTTAATAGTTGCTCACCTTCTGCAACTAAAAGGGTTACCGCTCTACCTTTACATCTTTGTGCTTTCTTTTCTTTACATCCCCAATACTGACGATTCCCTCTGCTTCTTTCAAGATGATAAAGGTAACCGTCCAACTCCAACATAGGTTTACTCCTTTGAGATAACACTGGTGTATATGTATTTCCCAGGATTCCGGGAAAATCGTGTAACGTCTCCGCCATGTTGAATGCGTAATGCTACGGAATAGAATACACAATCCTGATATTTATATTATAGTACATGACATCTTTACAATCATTGTTGATTGATGTAGTCGGTTTACCGATAGTCAGCAAAAAACAGTTTCGGTGTTTTGACAGGTCGGTAATTTCACATTGGTTAAATAGTTGTCGGTATATAACGTTTTCGGGCCTTAGTAGTAGACCCATATATATATATATATATATATATATATATATATATATATATATATATATATATATACACACACACACACACACACACACACACACACACACACACACACACACACACACACACACACACACACACACACACACACACACACACACACACACACACACACACACACACACACACACACACACACACTAACCAGAATTCGGATGTCACTAAATGAACCCCAAATCCCAGGACTGCGAGATAACTGAATTATCATACTGCCTAATCACTCAGATACTGTGCTAGTCTATGTATACATGGTGAGCTGCCTCTATCTGTTAAAAACTTCATATCCTAGCAGACTGATTTAATTGTCCGTAGAACGCTGTTAACCAGATAACGTGAAATACAAGGAAAACTAATACAGAAACATAAGTATTTACACTCAAAATAGTTTAGCCAGTCATTTAAAATCTAAAAGTGGAAATAGAAGCATGACTTAAATAAGGCTAAACAAGAGAAAGGGAATGGTAAGACACAAATGTCATGACTTCAAAAAAAAACAAACATTTACTGAATATAGAATATAATTGATTGCATTCATGTTATAATCCTAAGAGAAAAATAAAATGCATAAAATGGTAAAATGGGATCAAATTGCAATATGTCTGGATAAACATTTAAATAAGTAGACTATAAGGAGTAAGAGGAAAAGATGTTGCCCTTCTTATAAACTCCTATGAACCTGTGAAAATGAAAGCAAAGGAAAAGGTGAGAAATCAAGGAGAATGACAAGTCCTGTTTGCCATTATGAACATGATTAAACGGATTGCAGTTTGTGCAGGACTTTTATAGAGAAAGAGCATGCTAATGAGAAATGTAGTATATTCTGCTATATACTATTACAATTTAAAGAATTTGTGAGGGAAATGTATGCTATATGGTGTCCCACAATTTATATTATATTGAACGTACAGGAACTGAGGAATTTTATTAATTTTTGAGGTATCTATCATTCATTAATCCAGAAATATAATTTTCAGCTCAGACTCAGTTTGTTTGTTGAAAAACTAAAGTCACTACATCAGCTTTTGTTCACATTACTCATGAAAAGTACCCAAACTTTCACAGTCTGTTGTTCTTTTAAAGGAAATCTTCCTTATCTGCAATGAAAATGAACTCTCCTGTTGCTGACAATTTAGCAGAGACTTGAAGCTGATGATCCTGAGATTCAGTTTGTTTTTCACTGCAAATGCAACAGATGAGAAGCTTGACAATGTGCAGTGTGTGTATCCTTTCCGAATGTTGTCGGGGAAGACTTTTGAGCCTAGCGAAAAAAAGCTTCAGCTTATTCATCATTTATTCTTTACAAAAAAGCAAACCTCAGTGGAGACAGTAGATTCTTAAATTGCTGAACAAAGAAGAGAGCTAAAGACTGATTTTAATGAATTTCATGACACACCGACTAAATACAGAACAGTGACAAACTTTCATCTGAGATTCACCTGGTGTTATCTAAAGCTGTAGATGTGTACAAAAACAAGTTAAATTCCAAGTACACAGTTAAAACATTTAAATGAAGAAGTCATTGTATGCAAGATAAAATGTGACTTTAATAATCTAGTTAGGTGAGCATAAAATGAAAGTGTACAATAACAGTACTGGGGAAAAGAGAGACAGCAATGCAGTGCTAAGGAAATTTTGGCACAGATGAAATTTAAAGCTGAGGTTCTACATCTGGCTATAAACATGAGAAGACAAAAGTACCAGCAACCAATCTTACAGAATCCATTGTATAAATCTGAATGTCACAAAGTGGTGAACAATAATGACCACTTAAAACAGTTTGGATGTTCTTTTGAGTCATATTATGAAAATTGTTTGCTGAAACTCAACTAGAGAAAATGTATGATTTTGTGAAATTAAAGACAAAGTGACAGCACATTTTCTCCGAGTAGAAAGAGAATTAGTAAATGTTGTTGAGTTTATGCTCAGGTGCAGACTGCAATATCACTTAGAAATTGTTTTTATGCACTCAGGCTAATACCACTGGATGCAAAGTTGTGTACATGTCGCTGGATTAATTCAGGATACCAAGTGAAGTCATAAGCTACAAGCTACTACCATGAAAATATAATCAGAAAGAGTAAAAAAAATCTCTTAGAAATAGTAGCACTGGATCAAAAAAAAAGGTATACATTCCTAACTTTTGTTTGATGGATGATACCTTCATTGGCATTATGTCATTCTGAAGCTGCTAAACATGCTCCTTAGAGAACTGTGGAAGTATTGTCTACTTCAACATTGCAATTCAAATATTTTATAAAAGAGCATACATGGCAGTTGTTTATGGGACAGTCGCAAGAAGCATCAGTGAACTGCAAGCTGGTGTAGCAGTTAGAAACACCACTGATCAAAGCTGGTATCAGCAGTTCCAGTCTGGTCATGTTTTTTTTAATTTTATTTTATTTATTACAACATGCAGTCTCATTTGATAAAATTGCAAGTGTGTTTATATACTTTCAGCAATAAGTGAGATATGTTGGAGTTCTTTGTGCAGGACATGAGTTTATTCACTTGTGTCAATGATATTAGGTTTTGTATTCTACTTGTATGAATTTATTTATTTATTTATTTGCTTGATTGTTTGTGCTTTTTTTCTTTTCAATGCTTACCCTACTTTTTTTAATTTAGTTTACTTACGCATCTACAGCCCGATGTCCTGAAGCTGCCAATATTTTGATTAATTGCCAAACATGTTGCTTGCCAGCTTGAAAAGACTTTATGCCATTCAAGGTATCATCTTTCAGTTGAAAGTTAGGAAGCCAAAATATATTCACACTGTGCAAACACTTCATAGATGAGCACAACAAATATTCCTCTATTACAGAGCCAACTTCAACAATGTAAAGAGCAATTGCAAGGACATCCTCCATGATTGTCCTGATATATTCACAGGCACTAATCACTTGCAAGAAAAATATCATGTTGAAGTAAATCCAGATGAATGTCAATTTTTAAAGTTCCAATGCAGAGCAGACTCAAGCAGGACTTAAGGTAAATGTAATGAATCTGTGCAGAGAGAGCCAACAGAATAAAATAAATTAATAATACAGACCTTGTTGAAAAGTAGAACATGATTCATATTTGCATTGAGATACAATATTTATTTTGTAT
The DNA here is from genome assembly GCF_019279795.1 of Protopterus annectens. Classification (NCBI taxonomy): domain Eukaryota; kingdom Metazoa; phylum Chordata; order Ceratodontiformes; family Protopteridae; genus Protopterus; species Protopterus annectens. Next base: position 1,874,697,933 of record NC_056728.1, read on the forward strand.
TGCAACCAGATAAGTACAACCCAAGAATACATTAAATACCAATAAAATTAAACGTGATAACAGCTATAGAGAAGTGAACAATAATGATGGTGATGTAAGAAAACAAAACTTACATCTGTGGTAAGTAATGAAGTAGGAAATGCATTAATTAGTTAAAAAGTAAAACCTGGATTAAACTACTACATGAGCATATTGCATCATCTGCATAAGTTAACATTCTTTTGATGCTGTCAGTAAAATGCAAGTTAACTTATAAAACGTTTAAGAGAGGCTTAAAAAATAATGTAACTGAACCTTTACTTCACTACTAGATTGAAGACACTCTGCTTTTAGCTACAAAGAGCTTAATCTGTCAAAAACAGAAAGTTAAAATAGTTTCTTCATGCAGAAGGAATTTGCATTCCTTTGCATTCAGAACTTTGAGGGTTTTGTATATTCTGGGAAGAAAGGATTTTCCATAGTATAGCAATACATAGATGACTCAGCCAAGGTTGTTAATATTTTGGAAGAGAGGTGATCTGCTGTGGATCCTCCATCCAAATATCTGGTATCAAAGGAATGTACCTTGTACATCTTGTCAGCTAATGTACGTAAACAGCCTTCACATGTAGGTGGCTGAAAATCGCTGTCTAAGTTCATGTACTGGTATCCAGTAGCAACTGATATGAAGAATGCAAGTACTCTTGGTCACCCCTGCTTGTAACATTTTTATTCTGACAGGAAATTTAATCTAATTTTTGGAAAAAATAATCCAAAGGTGTATCAGA
>NC_056728.1:1874701199-1874723699 GCF_019279795.1 Protopterus annectens
TTACTGTGGAGGCTGCTCGTGCACTTTTTATGCTTCTTTAGAAAGGAGAAAACTTAGTTTGAAATTCCTACCAAAAAATGCCTTTTCTATGCCTCTGTGACTGTTTCTTTATGTGCATTAGCATCTACAGGGCACTAGCAGCAAGCTAAGGAAGCTGGAAGCAAGAATACAATGAGTGATGACATCACATGGCCTTTGAACTCATGCATGACTCGGAATCCAGGAAGTAAAGCTGAAAATGAAACTAGAAGAAAAAGTAACTGTTTTTTTTTTTTTGTTTGTTTGTTTTTCATCTCTTATCCATCTAAAGGTATGGAATCACTTTAAATATGTATTTTTAAGAAGCTAGGACTTTAATGGAATGTTTATTTTACTAGTCTAGTGAGGAAATTTGCATTTTAATGCTACTGTATCTCTGTTGTTTTGAAACACTGAAGTCTGACAGGATACCATTCTTTGCTTTGATAGTATGCCCTAAATGATAATATATTAATAATTAACTAATTAAACAACCAATTTCTTTAATATTTTGAATGCAAAGATATATATAGGGTTGAGTCTCCTTTTCCTTCTGCTGCTTTTATGCTTAAGCAACTTTAATCTATATTATGTATTCTCATTTATGCAGATTTAAAGCAATATAATCAGACTCAGTTGCAATGATAGTTATGATACTATGATTCAAATCTTTGTATGACCACATACACTGTAGGAATGGATTGCTAAAATGTTCTAGGTCACCCTATTCTGTTCAATTAGTATTAATAGACCAACATATGGTCCCCCCTTTTTTTTCTTCCTCCCTTTCTTCTTTCCATTCATGACTACCAATCTACTGGAACATATAAAGGTATACAAAGGGAAGGGGAGAAGGGTAAATAAGTAAACTGGTATAACTACTGTATTGCTATAGTTATAAACACCAAGAGACTGTAATACAGGTATAAAATATATAGGTATTAGAACCTTATGCCGATAAAGCAACTAGATTTATTGGTGAAACTGACTCCTTATTTTCCAATACCTAGTAGTGGTTTGTACAATATTACATACAAATCCACTGTGATTGCCTGATGGACTTTTTATGTTCATATTTGTTTGAGTTACCTTAGAAATGCTTTACTGTTTGTATATACTACATTTAAAGCAGAAGCTATTTATGTATGTTTTTGGTGTGTGAGATGGTGTTAAAGGGTGGTTTTGTTAATTTATGAACTAAACCTGGAACTTTAGGTTCCATATATGTATGTTTTCTTAGTTATTGGTTTCAGAATTTATTTCTAAAGATTTTTGACTCATCCATGATACATAACTTCGTGAATTACTTCAAGTCATTGTATTTGGAAGGTATTATTGATGTTCTAAATATGACTTTAGCAAATGATGATATATAAATGCTTATAATTAAATATTAATGGCTTAAATAACAAAGTCAAAAGAACTGGTTTAAATAAATTCATTAAAATGCACAGAGCTCAGATAATCTTCTTGCAGGAAACCCACTTGCTGGAGAAGGAGTTGCAAAAATTATCATTTAATGGTTTTACAGTTCTCACGGATTCCTGCTTTAGAGCCAAAAGGAGAGGTGCTCTTTTTTTTTTCAAATATATTTTTATTGAATTTTTCAAACTTTTCAAACATACAAAGGAAAAACTGTAAGTCATTACAGGAAGCAGTAAAGTATAGGTATATATGTAACTGTTAGTAAAAAAACTATGCATTTATAAATCAGCAGTTATCTTACAGGGAAACTTACATCTTAGAGACCAATATAAGCAGTAAAAACCCCAAATAACCTATTACAGTCAAAGTCTAGAGATACAAATGGAAAGTGGCTTGGAAGGAAGAATATATGACTGTCTTAAGAAAAAAGAAAAGCGGTAAGGAGGGTATAACCATAAAAAAAAACAACTATTTACATCATGTACTTCTATTTATACCATATTTATAACTTATTTACACCATGGATGCCAGAGGATAACAAAATAATATAACAAAATATTTTGTAAAATCAAAAGTTACCGTGTGATGGTAACAATGTCTAATGGTTATAGGGCCAGATATGATACTGGATTTCCTGGAATGTTGTATTAGTGACCCACATTTTGGAAGATTATTTAGTTTGGATTAAGTCAAAAAGTCTACAGCAGTAATTCTCAAAATATTATTTTTTCTTTTTGTTATTATTGCATACCTTATGTGCAGATATATATTTGATTGCCATTAATGTAAAGTTTTCCCAAGTTATTGTTGAGGGATTGACCCAATCCTTGGCTATAAAATATTTGAGAACGGTGCAGGCTGTAACACAGATGTGGCGATGGATACCCTTAAGAGATTTAGGAATTATATTTAAAATCATGGTTTGCCAAGAGAATGTGGTTTTTTCATATCCCATTTTTTCCAACTGAGTTCTGAGAGAACACCAAAGTTTGTAAATATTCTTACAGCTCCAAAAGATGTGAAGTATATCTACATGTGGGAGAGAACAGAATGGACAGGTTAGGTTTTTATTGTATCCAAATTTCAGTAAGACTGCTGGGGTATAGTAGGAATTTATCATAAGCTGGGTGTAAATTAGGTTTTTGAAGGGGTTAGATTCAGGGTATTATTGATTGCTTCGCACTTAGACTCCATAGAAATTTCTCCTTGTCCCAGTATTTGGAAAATAGTAATGAATGATCATACTTAATGCTTGACACAATTTTATAGGTATTCAAAATCATTTTGTTCCATAGGGAAAGTGATTTAATGATAGATTGTGATACTGTAATGTCTTGCTCCTTCACTCTATAGTTAGAGCGTTTTTGTTTTATAAGTGAGCTAATTTGTCTTAAGATAGGATCATATTTGTTAGGAGCCCCAAATAAAGTTTTGACCTCGGCAACATTTTTAGAGTTATAAAAGTGCCAAACTATGGCTTTCTTAACAATAGGGAAGTTTGTTAGATCAATCATTTTATTATTGATTTTTAAGTTAGGGTTTAGGTGAATAGGTTGGAGAAAGGGAATAGTACTGTGCAATTTTAAGGAGGTCATCAGAGTTTGAAAGATGTGAATTATGTTCTTTAGTGTAGGCAAGATCTTGAACTTGTAGTCACCATCAGGTGCTAAAAAAGGGACAGCATATGGATTGAGTTTTAATGAATATATATAGTTGCACCAGATTTTGATCCAGGTTGGATACCAATATTCAGCAGAGGGATAATAACAGGGTATTTGAATTAGACAGCTAGCATTAATGATGTGGTAATATAAATTAAAGTCCGGGAGACTTGAACCGCCTTTGTTCTTTGGGGTAATTAGATTCCTGTATGATATTCTGGTTGATTTAGGGAACCATAAAAACTTTGAGATTGTGGTTTTGATTTTTCTGAAAAAAATTTTTGGAACGTTTAAGAAGATGGACTTAAGATGAAAAAGGATTCTAGGCAAAATATTCATTTTAATGATAGCCGATTTTGATAGCAAAGAAAGATTGATGTTTTTCCATCTAGATAGATCATTATTTATCTGATCCCAGACTCTATATAGGTTTGCTTTTATTAGTTCTTGGTGAGGGTGTGTGAAATTTATTCCTAGGTATTTAGGTGTATATTTGAAAGGAATATCAGACAGGGGGAAGTAGTATTCTAAGTGGTTTGCAGGGTTTAATGGAAAGATAGATGATTTTGCAGGGTTTAATTTATAATTAGCGGCCTCAGCAAAAAGATTAATAGAATTTAGAATTTTATGAAGATCGGTGTTGGGAAGCTCAAAATAGATGTTTACGTCATCTGCAAATGCAGAATAATTTATATCAATGTTGAAGACTTTTGGGATATGGTGATAAGTCTTTTGTTTAACCCAGAGAAGGAAAGGTTCCAGATATAAATTGAAAAGATAAGGTGAGAGTGGGCAGCCCTGCCTAGTGCCATTGGTAATTTTAATAGGGCGTGATAAAGTTTTATTTATATACAGGGAAGTAGAGGCATTGTTATAAAGCATCTTAATAGTGTTTATAATAAGACCAGGAAAGTTAAAGAATTGCATGGTTAGGTAAAGGAAGTTTAGATCAACATTATCAAAGGCTTTGGTAGCATCTAGGGTGAGTGCATAACGTGGGTGGTTATCACTTTTTAGAAACAACATTAATGTGTTTAAGGTAAGAGTATTGTCACACAGCTGCCTCTGTTTCATAAATCCCAACTGTTCAGAAGAAATGACTGTAGCTATAACTTTCTGAATTCTATTAGCAAAAATGGTAGATAAGATTTTGATGTCAACGTTAATAACGGCAATGGGCCTGTAGCAGAGAGGGTTGGACTTGTCAGAGTTTGGTTTTGGGATGAATATTGTTTTCAAATTGTTCATATACTTATCAGTAATCCCTTTCGAGATGATATAATTATACATGGCAAGGAGAGTTTTAGAAAGGTGACGACTAAAAGTTTTATAAAATTCTCCTGTAAAACCACCAGGACCTGGCTACTTATTTGGTTTAAGTTTTTTAATAGCTAGCATTATTTCATTCAGTGTTATGGGGCTGTTTAGAAGGATGTTTTGCATGAAGGATAATTTTGGAACAGATAGTTCATTTAGGAATTTTTTGTGCATTTCATTTGGGGTCTGGTTTTGGGGATTATAGATTTCAGTGAAGATATTTACGAAAGAGTTAACAATATCATCATTACTGTATAAGTTTTTCCCTTTGTATTTTATTTCATTGATATAGTTTGGTCCCTCTTTGATGTTTATGAGTCCAGCTAGTGTTCTGGAGGGGGGTTGGGCCCATTCCGAATATCTGTGAAGGAGCTTGAGTTCTACCAAGGACTGATTTTGTAAGTGAAATGAGTACATTTTTTTTTTTGTATCTCATGTAATTTCTTTTCCAGATCAGGAGAAAAATCCTTTTGCAGTTATGCATCAGTCATCTTTTGCTCATTGTTGAGGTTATTGATGTACAATTTCTCTTTTTTTTTAATAATAAGATGAGTTTTCCTCTGATGATCGCTTTGGCCGTAGCCCATTGGATATTAAGGGGATGGTGGATAAACAGGAGTCTGCATCAAATTGTTTCAGATAATCGTTAATTTCCTGCAGAACATCTTCTTTTTTAAGAATGTTACTGTTTAGTGACCAAGTGGGACTACTACCATTGTGATTCAGGTGGTGAGTGGGATTAATACAAAGGGAGACATTCAAGTGGTCGGATATACATCTAGCCTCAAGGGCAAAGTTTGTAATTTTGTTTGAAAAGATATCAGAAACCAAAAAATAATCAATTCTGGACCAGACTTTGTGCAAAGCTGAACAAAAGGAGAGGTACTCTTATACTATGGAATAATACTTATACACTACCTAAAATTTTAAACACCTTTTCAGATAAAGACAGAATGTTAAGCTTAGTAGTGCTAGAAGTTAATAAGAAATGCTTTACACTGGTAAACTCATATTGGATTCCTGGTCTAGGAACTAAATATGTGAAGAAATACTTGGATCTCATTACTTTACATGCAAAGGGAGAAATTATTCTGGCGGGAGATTTCGGTTGCTTGTTATTAGATGAGGACACCTCTAAAAATAGTAAGGTTAATCTAACTACACAAGGTAAAAAGGTAAACAGTTTTATAGCCTCAATGGATTTTAGAGACATACATAATTTAAGAGGTCAAAATTGACTTAAATGCACTCATTATTATTTCTGATTCGGCACACAAACTAATATTGATAAGATTTTTGTGTCTAACACTCTTTACTCTAAAATAAGTGATGTTGCAATACAGTCATGCCCATTCTCTGACCACAATGCCTTTTTGTTCAGCTTGACTGTGGAAAAAGATGATATGATAATTTTTCAAAGAATCCCAGCAGGAGTGGTTATTAAAAGAAATAAATGCATTTATGGAAAACAACAATAATGGTGAAGTAACAGATATCATACTCTGGGATGCATTAAAAGTTCACATCTTTAGTGGAGTTAAAGCTTGGTATTTTCAAAGGAGAAACAAATGGGACAAGGAACTTTCTGATTTACAAGCCAACATAGATAAGTTGAAACTAAATTTAAAATCAAATGCTAAACCACAAATATTTAGAAATATTGAATCATAAGGTCGCTATAAGCTTAGAAAAGACTAAACTGCAATCCTATTCAGTAAACCCCAGACATTTACATAAACTAGCTATCAGATCCAAACAAATTAGTAAACAAAATCACATTAATGAAATTAAATGCAAGAATAATAACACAGTAAAAAGAACAACTGATTTAGGAGGTATATTAGAAGCCTTTAGAAATCATTATTGTTCAATGAATGACATGCAATCACCACTAGATTCAGACAATGTAATAGATAAATTTCTACAAGAAAATATCAAGACTAAACTATCAAAACAACAAAATAGTACCCAAAATAAACAAATAACCTTAGCAGAAGTGAAAGAACAATTTAAAAATCTGAAGGATAATAAAGCCCTAGATTTGATGGGATAATCTCAAAAATATATAAAATTCTTCCAGTGCACACAATAAAGTTATTATTAAACACATTCTCCATGGTTAAACAAGACTTAATCTTCCCTCCCTCATGTAAGTACTCAATAATTTCCCCCATTCTGAAACAAGGTAAGGACCCCCAACTATCTGCATCCTATAGAACCATATCATTGTTAAATATCAATTATAAAATGTTCATGTCTATCCTGACCAAAAGACTCAAGAATATATTACCCAATCTAATACACTTTGATCAAAATGGCTTTATCTTACATAGAAAAGTGCATGACCATATTATTAATCTACTATCTCTAATAGACATTGCAAACAAAACCAAGAAACAATTAATTATTAGTCTATATATTGATAAGGTGTTTCATTCCCTTAGTTGGTCATACTTACAAAAATAATCATTAAAGAATTTAACTTTACTTCAGATTTCACTAAACTTATATTAAATATTTATAGTAATTCTAAAGCATTTGTCAATACTGGTTCATGTCTATCATCCCCAGTAAAAATTTATAAGGGAACTAGACAAGGTTGCCCTCTATCTCCATTATTTTGTGCGTTATCAGAGGAACCTTTTGCTTCATTTATTATAAATAATCCAAATATCAAAGGATTTCAAGTTAATGAGGGATACTGTCCAAATGTTCAGCTTTTTGCTGACGTTAGTCTACTAACATCCAGTGACATAAAAGGCTCTTTACAACATATAATGAATGCCATAACTCTGTTTGGAAAAATCTCAGGGCTCAATTTTAATCAAAATAAAACCAAAACACTTTTAATCAATAAGAAAATAAATAGCAATTTGTAAAAATACAATACATTCAACTAAGAAAATGATAAAATAGATTATCTAGGAATAAGTATTAAGAATAAGTGGAATGAGACTACTAAATTTAACTTCACTAAACTGGTAGCTATAATCAGTGACATGACTAAAAAGTGTTACAAAATGTTTTTCACCATGGAAGACAGACTTACATTAATAAAAATGATTATTTTACCCAAGATTTTATTTTACATACAATCATTGATTTTACCTCCTCCTAAGAAATTCTTTAAACAAATAGATTCCCTATTACTAACTTTTCTGTTTCCCAAAGAAACCAAGAATAGCCTATAAATGGCATGTTAGAGCCTGGGACAGTAATGAGATTGGCTTTCCCACCATAGAATCATATTCCACATCTGTTATTATTAGCATAATGCTACACTGGATTTCATCCATCTACACCTCTAGCTGGAAACAACTACATGAAATACATGTAACTTCCTATGAGAACTCAGAAACCCAGTTTAAGTAAACCTTTGGAATTAACAAAATATTTGGATACTCCGTGAATATTGCTTATATGATAAGACATTTAGCCACTTCTCACATGGTATAAACCAAATATTTTATATTTTCAAAAGTATAATCAACAACAATTATAGTTTAAAGAACACCTTTTTCATTACATTTCCCATAGCTTATACACCAGATTGTCTAGATACCTTCAATATCAATAAGATGTGGAATCTTAAAGAGAATAATCTAAAGTTTTGGCACCAGTTTATAGACAATAAGAACATCCAACCAATGAACTTTCTCTTAGCCAGATATAATGTCTGTCAAGATAATTGGCTCTGTATTCAATCTTTAAGACAGTTTGTTGAAAATAAAGTGAGTGTCAATAAATCTGGAAACTGATATTATACCAAGATTGATACTATTCATATGGTGTAGTTCGATGAACATTGAACATAAATTAAGCATATCACCTGTATATAAAATCCTACGAGAAGACTTGATTACTTTTGACCAAGCTTTTTGGAATTACTCCATAAAGATTAATGGTGAACCTTTATCTAACGATAATAAGAAACAGTTATTAAATTCAATAAAAAACACTTCATCATCTTTATATTGGAGACTATATACCTGGAGATTTATTCATAGAAGCTTTTACACTCCACACAGAATTGACCTTATAACCAAGTGTAATGAAAGCAAAAAGGTGTGGTGATATTCTTGAAGCCAACTGGGTTCATATGTTTATCGAATGTAGAACTCTCACACAATACTGGAATGATTTTAGACATTTCACAAAAGCCCTGTGGTCTGATAACTGTCAAATTACTAGCTCTTTGATATTATTTAATGTCCCCACCCCAGGTGTAATTCCTAGACATCAGTTACCTGTTCTTTCATTAATTCTAGCTATTGCTCGAAAAATAATCACATTCAACTGGAAAAATAAGCAAGATCTTATGTTTACTGAGTTTATTTCAATAGTAAAATCTGTATGTAAAAAAGAAATGCAAACTATATATCAGAGATCATCAAATGTAACACGCAAAGCTTGCCAAAAATTGGAGAGATTGTTAGATGAATATTGATTGCCTTCCTTGGATATAACAAATGTTTATCATGGATGTTTGTATATAGTGTAAATAGTTATTATGTTTTATATTGTTTATTTTTAATACAGTATGTCCATGTTTATTAACAAAGTTTAATAAAAATGTTTTTGGAAAAAAAAAAGAATGCAAGTACTCCCTTACTAATGAAAGTCACTTCATTACAACAAGCAGTTTTACAGTGTGTAACAGTATGGCGTGAGCAACTCTGCACAGAAAGAGACTTATGTGTCTGCTTAAAAGCTGGTGGGTCTAGCAGTGCTAAAGCCTTTAACCCCTTGTCCCAGAGTATATCCAGGATTGCTGAAAGCTAATTTTCTTTAACGTTTTAAGTTTTTTTTACTCTGTCTGTCAGAGGGGTCTAATGTTGTACATACTGGGCTTCAACCTGAGTGACATAATCGCATGCCTCCTTAGAAAGTGTTTCTAGAACACATTTGAGAGAAGTTTAAAGTGCTAATTTAATGTAATAAATTAGACACTCAAAAGAGGAAAAAGTTTCTCCCTCCTCATCCACCTGCTAAAAAGGTCTTTAAGACTGTTAATGCCCCTTCTCAGCCATTCTACACACCAAGCCTTTTCTCTTTCATTTGCAAATGTGGTTGTTTTTTAAATGGAATATATGCCCCACTGCCAAAGATTCAAATACTTGTTTAGTGCATACAGCTGCCTATTTATTTTTTTTTAATATATATTCAAATTGCAGAGGTGTTGGAAGTTCCAGGTATAAGTACAGTCCAAGGATGATGGTGCCTTCTAATTTTGACCATAATAGTATAGCATAGCAGTCCATGTCACATATCAGCTGCAGTTTGAATGCATGCCAATAAGTTCTTAGTGTAAGGTATACTAGGCCTCCTTTCAGTACTCATGTTGTAAGGATTTTCTATTACACCCTCTCATACCCCTTCCCAATCAAATTCCATTAATTACTTTATTAGCATTTTGAAGTATGTGCTGATGTAAAATAATGGAATACCCTATGTTATGCATAGCATAACAGCTGACATGATATTGTTAACAGCTCAACATCTCACAGGTAAGGACAGATGCAGCCTTTTCTCACATGTACCTGAACAAAATCTTTTCCCATATAAATCTTATGTTCATTTAACTATTGCAAGTATGGAAGAATGACATTATATCCCTATCTACATAAGTGACTGTTAGCGCTATTGAAATACAAATCCCTCCATCCACAACCCTTTTTCCCATTTTTGCACATGCATTCGAGATGTCACTTCAACAATGAAAATCAACTAGAGTCAAGTTTCACACCGCCAGGTGGCTAACCCTTCTGTGGTAGATCCTTCACACTATGCTCACATGCACACTTGCACCTATGGCCAATTTAAAGTGTCCAGTCCATGAACTGCATGCCTTTGGAATATGGGAGGAAACTGTAGCACCCAAGAGGAAACCTATACAGACATAGGGAGGACATAGAAATTCCACATGAAAGGCACCTCTGCTGAGAATCGAACTGGGGAACCTCTTGCTATGTGGTGACAATGGTATCCACTGCACAAGTGTGCCTTCCAGTGATAAGAATTTCGGTCAGTGGCTTTGCTGTTGTGTTGATTGTACATCGCTGCCATTTCTGTTCATTCAGCTTAAAGGCAGAGATTTGAGTGATATCTTACATTATGTCTGCAGTAATAAGTATTACAGCGGTAGGGTTTCTGATACCAAATTTTCATTCATCTGCAAACATGAAAATAGTTTATGATTTCACAAAAAAGATGTTCCAGACATGTTATATCATGCAGTACAGACCAATATTGCATGTGGATTTAAAACTAACAAGAAAAGAGCAGAGATAATGGGCATCCTCACACAGTGCCTCTGCCTAATAAGAAGAGTGGGGGAAGAACTCTCTTTTTGTACTTTCCTGGGACCATGCCCAATGGATCCAGTTCTGGCACCCATTTGACCCATTCATGCCAATGACATGAAAGATGGGTATTCCCACACTGGGTGAGAGTCCAATAATCCACATTCCCACACTGGGTGAGAGTCCAATAATCCACATTCCCACACTGGGTGAGAGCCCTATAATCCATTCATTCCTCCCCAGTAAATAAAATAAGGCTATCTGCTCTCCAAGAAGAGTCTTGTAGTAAGGAGGAGGCAAGCTTGATGCTCCTTGGAGGTGACTTGTCCTCTCCCATTGTGAGCATGGCCTTCCCACTCAGCAACTTCTCCAAGCTTGCAACTGTTGTTTCAGAGGAGAAACATGCCTGCTCATGCTGGATTCCCTACTGTTTTACTAGTGATAATCATTATGACAAGAAGAGTTCATCTGGCTCAAACCGCACTGACCAAATGATCCTTAGTGTGCAATCACTGGACATAGAGATGATAGTTCTATGTTGGGGTGGTGTAGTAACAATTGTCACACCTTTGACCGCTTTTGTCATAGAGTTGTGGTGTGGGTATTGAAGGGCTAGGTCTGGTGTCTGAAAAAGGATTTTTTTTATTTGACCTAAAATGTGCTAGGAATATGACATTATGACTGGATACCATTTCTGTAGAACAGACAGATATGTACAAAGGCCTTTTGTTTGTTGAATGTTCTGATTGAGACTTATAGGTAAGGGCAGATGTTGCAGTCTAATTGACATAATTCCTTTCATTTATACACCTTTTTGAGTAGCAGCTGCTTTTGAAGATTATAGTTCTAAGAGCATGAGTGCTTCTTGATGGGAATTCCAGAAATTTCTGAGTTTGTTCTATGAAGTTTTCCTCATTAGGTTCAATATTTATGATAGATGATTTTCCAGCAGAGAGTCTATATCCTTTTTTTTCCAACCCTGCCTTTAAAATTACAAACTGAAGATTGTTTTTGCAGTTTATTTTTCAAACTCAAAGTTTTGACTTGTAGTAAATATATGAAGGACTACAGCTCTGACATTACTTTTCTTATGTATTAAGAAAACTATACAATAATTAGAAATTAGTATAGAAATATATAGCCAATATGACTTTCTAACATATCAACATTTACATTTGCTGATATGTAAAATGGCATCCATATTATGTAAAAAATGCAAATGTTGACATAATACTACACACATAGAGACAAACAACATTGGCATATACAAAAAACTAAAACAAAAAAAACATAAAGAACAGTTTGTCCAGGCGTGTAAGCCTCCCTGCACCTCCCAACCCCTCCTGCTAATTTTATATACTTACTCAGAGACTGCACAAAATTGGGGAAAGGGAATATTCCCAAGCCCCAAGAACTGTGTGATCTTGCTCACCTGTCTACCATCTGTGTAGTTGACCAAATGTAGATAACTATACAGATGTCGACCAACCAAGCATACCTACCCATATATATATATATATATATATATATATATATATAGAGAGAGAGAGAGAGAGAGAGAGAAAGAGAGAGATAGAGAGAGAGATCAATTAGAAAATAGTATAGAAATTACAGATAAGAGAAAGAGAGTGGACTGCAGAGAAAATGCAGTCTCTGTCAGGTTTTGTTCTCGGATTTATTGTGCAATGCTCAATCATCAAATTCTGTTGTGTAATCCAACACACTAGAAATCAGCTATGTGAGTTGTCTAATTTTAATTTCCACAGTTCTTGAGGTCAGTTGAAAATGCAAGAACCCACATGATGCTATCCCTGCTCTAAGCCGGAATGTTTTGTCATTATCTCCATTTCAACTGCCAGAAGAGGTGAAAATGGCAAATATCAAGGTAGTTGTTCTTCTCTGTACATAATATAATATAGATGAATATATAATCAGGTGGGACATGGGGCATTACATACAAACAAGTGCACAATTCAAGCTGCATAGTGGCTGCCTCCATCAACACTACCCCTCCCTCCTCATTGATCTACATGATTTACTGACTGCTTACAAGAGAGGAAGTGGTTTCATTTATACAAAATGTGTATTGTTTTCTTCATTAGATGCAAGCCATGAATTCTGGTAAACAGATATGACTAGATAAAAGTATCTTCAAACTATATAAATTTAATATTCTGTTTAAGATGTGCTTATGAAGAAATCTTTGCTGCCAAATTCTATGCTCATGTGAGTAGTTATTTAGATGCATTTGTCCATGTCTAAAGTAACTACAATGACAAATTAATAGTAGTGGAATTCAAATATAAACAGACTCTATAATAAAAAAAAAAAACTCATGGCACATAAAAATAAATGTAACTCTCAAGATGAAAAAAGCTCTTGCTAAGCTTAACAGTTAACTCCAAACCCTGATCATATCAAACAAACCCAGATATGAGGTATAAAGCTGCCACCCAGGCAAAGGACATCCACAAATTATTCCTTAATTATATTAGAAACCTTAGAAACAATGCTCATCGCTCTACAGAGCTAAAACAAAATTGTATCACATACTTGGATCTAGAGGACATAATGAATATACTAGCAGATACATTTATTTCTAATTTCATCCCTACTCCCTTATACATTCCCAGGTCTCATACCAGCATCTTCACCACCCTTTCACATCTCCCATGAACAAATCCTAAGCAACTATCCAAGGTCAAGAACACTGCTTATCTAGGGCTGGATAACAAACCATCCTCCTTACTGGCCAGCCTGAAACAAGACCTGTCAGATCCTGCCAGGAGGATATCCAGTGCCAACTTTCAAATGGGCTTTGTGTTGGATGAAAGGTAAGCACCTGTCTTCCCCTTGCACAAAGATAAGACATCAGCATACCCAGGAAATTATAGACCCATATGTCTGACCAGCCTTTTCTGTAAGGCCATGAAAAGGATCATTATGGAATTAATAAATAAGGATATAGGTAACCTATAAATTCCCAACCTAATCTAGATCAGATTTGTTAGGGGCAGATATTGCATACTTAACCTGGTTGACTTCTTCGAGAACATCACTAAAACAATAGGTGAGGGAAAATCAGTACACACTGCATATCTAGACCTCACAAAGGTGTTCAACATTATCCCATACTCATGTATCATACAAAAACTATCCAAGCTAGATGTTAATCCCTTTTGACTCATTGGATTACAATCTGTCTCAAAATTAGAACCCAGGAAAATAGGGTGGGCTACTCTACTTCCTCCAATAAACTTGTAACTAGTGATGTACCCCAGCATACAGCATTTGGGTCACTCCTCTTTGGCATTTACTTCCCAGAGGTGAAAGCTACTGATAAGGGTTGATAGCTGACCAATATTGGAGATGAATGTAAACTTAGTACTATCACCGACTCCCCAGACGACACAAAGATCCTTCAAGAGGACCCTTCCCATTAACCTCCCTTAATCACTCTCATATCTGAAATATTATTTAATGATCAACTGTTTGACACTTTAGCATCCAAATTATACACCATTTTGTTAAGTTACAGGTCCATTTTAACAACTAAGCAATGGAACACAATGACTAAAGGCCTACCTCATTGTCTTTCCCAGACAGAAAAACCTAAAATTCTGTCTTCAGTAAAATTCACTTCTTGAGATCAATACTGGAGTGTATTTACTTAGAAATATTTACACAGAAGATTTTTAACTACATTTTTAACTCCTGATATAATTGCTAAATTCAAAAAAATTTCCCCAAAATTGCAGTGCTAGGCAATTCTTTACAGTGCAAAAAACACTCTGTAATGGCGGCACTTTGCAAATAGACACACCCAGCACAAAAAAATTTTCAAAATGGCTATACTTTGATTGTACTTCACAAAATAGTTGCACTTTGCACACAAATAAACTCTTCAGAATACATGCACAGTAATAAGCACACACTGTAAGCACTTTTGCACACTTTGAGATACTTTGAATAACTATAGTTATGCCCTTGATACAATACAAAGTCATAGTTGTGTCAAAACACAGCAGTTTGCCAAAACAAATGCAGTTGCCTTGCTTTATTTACACTTAGTGTGCCCTTTTTGCCCTTATTATATTAGTTTTGCTCATTTAATCCCTTTTCGTGACCATTGTACTTTTCTTCTGCTCGTTTTACTCCAAACATGCCCATTTTGCCTTAAACATACTCATTTGCTTTAAACATGCTTGATTTACTTTAAACATACTCTTTTTGCTTTTCTGATAATTGTTTTGTCAATTATCTTAATTTTAAACATTTTCCTTAGATAATAAACCTTTTGTGCCTGCCGAGTGTTTAGTAATGCTGTTTGTGCCCTTGTAATGCTCTGTTTTATCTTTTTTAGAAAATAAGCCATCCATGCGAATTCTCATTACCTTTTCTTCTTTTCTGGCTCTTTTTTGTTCTCATTTCTCTTAGTTTACTTTCACTGTCATCTCTGCACCTCATGGCTTCGAATATCATTCTCTGGAGTCCCGGTTCTGACACCATTTTGCTCTCCTACTTTGGACACAATAGAAGAGTCTTCGTGGGTTCTGTTCAAGTAGCTTTATTATATACAAACACATCATAATAGAAGTTTACTGACTTTAACTTAAGTAACTTATATACAAACTAACTACTGCAATCATACATGCTCACTCTCTGGCTGCACTCTCAAAATGGCACTGGGAATAGCACGTGCCCGGTATTTATATGTGCGCATTCAGTCCTTGATATGCTTTTTAAAGACAAAGCACATACACTCAGACCTACAGTGATGATGGTTTTAATGAAGTTACTGTTTTGCCTTAATGTCTAGCGGCTTTGTTTTGGTTTTACTTTTTGACTGGGTTTCCAGGTTTTATCTCTTTTTTTGATTAATTCCCTAGTTGTTTGTGTTAGCTAAAAGGCTGTATTTAGTTTTGCTCTAATTTTTTTCTATAAGTGTCCATATTAAGAATGATCTGATTAAATTCCAGTGTTACATCATCTGATTGTAGGTATTTCAGTTTGTTCCAGTTATACAAATTTAGGGTTGATATAAACCCTTGTTTATTAAAGTTTGTGATTTTGTAAAATATGTTATAATAGTACTGTTTTGGGATGCATAAGGGGTGCCTATAGGTATAAGTTGGTAGATTGTTACTAAGAGTGTATGAGAGTGCCAATGGATGTAATTTTTCTAGTATCAAATACTAGAAACCAGTCTATTTTTGATGAGTTATTTATTTTACCTGGTGGGGGTAGTGTTAATTTGTGTCATTCCATAAAATTATTTAGTGTTGAAACTTCCTCATGGATATTGAGTTCCAGTCTGTGTTAAAGTCACCTAAAATAATTATTTCCCGGGGGATGTTACTAACCACCCAGAAGAATATGTATTTCACTGTAGGAATATTATTGCCTGGGGAACATATAGCATGATGAACCAGATGCTCTTATGCTAGTTAAGTCTGAGGAAGGAGATAATTAGTTCAGCATTACTGAACAGGAGAGGTGGTAGAGGCTAAGTTGAAGTGTGTTAAATGACCACCCTACTTCCTTCTTTACCATTCCTTTCCTATCAGTACATACTACACTGTAACCTGGAGGAAGTATTTTTTCACCACTGTTTTCTGGTTTTAGTCAGGTTCCAGTTTCGTATAGGCTGTCCAGTGAGTGGTCAGCAATCCACACATGCAGCTCTATCAGGATGCAGCACATATTTTGTAGACTGATACTGAGAAGTTTTAGAGGAGGTTTACTCTGTGACTTGGAATGAGAGCAGCTATTTATTTTCTTGGATCAGGGTTACGCTGAATGTCCTACACAGAAGTATGGTGCATGATAGGATGTGGATGGAGGGAAGTCATCTGTTTTGGCTCATGGCAGTGTGGATTGTGTCAGTTGTGTTTGAAACAGTTTCAGGTATGTAGCCTTGAAAAGGTGAATATTGGTATAGTTAAACTGTGTGGTGGAAATTGTTACTGAGTAGTCATTGGTATGTTGTGTAAATGTAAATGGGACATAGGTAAAAGGATGTTTGTAAGAAGGAGAGAGTAATTAGTTGTGAGGTATGAAACACAGTAGTGTTGCAGTAATAAATGGGTCTATATTAGAACACCAAAGTTTCAAAACTTTGAGTGTTCTAATATCGACCCGTTTTCAGCGAACACTGAAAATATCGAAGAAACAAAAAAACAAATTTTTTCCTAGGGAAAGAATTCGGTTGTCCATTTCTGTTGCTTCGGTATTATCAGCGCTGTGGTGGAAAGTTATGGGTTGGGTTCAGGTAAGTGTGCGATTGTGTGGATGTGAGGGTTAGGGTGGGTTAGGTGAGTTAGGGGTAGGGTGCGGGTCAGGTAATTGTGCGATTGTGTGGACGTGAGGGTTAAGGCAGGGTAGGTGAGTTAGGGTTAGGGCACGGGTGAGGTGACTGTGCGATAATGACAGACCTTAGGGTTAGGGTTTGGGTTAAGGTAAGTGGATAGTTAGTGGTGTATGTATAGTTTAGTGTAGGGTTAGGTGTAAGAGTTTAGGTGTATGTGTGTGGACTGCTGTTTGTTTGGTGTGTTTGTGTTGTGTGTATGTGTTTTGGAACAGCAAATTTTTTCCCTAGGAAAAAGTTTGCTGTTCTGTATATTCAATGTTTTAAATTTTCGTTGACTAGGGTTCGATATTAGAACACTCGAAGTTTTGAATCTTTGGTGTTCTAATATAGACCCTAATAAACAGATTAAAGAAATGAGTGCTGTTTGGAATAGTCTCTAATTGAGAATGAAAATAATCATGCAAAGGTACTGAAAACAATTGATAGAGCCCATGGTAGAGTATGCAATGGTCAGTTGTCTAAGTATGTTTTAGACCTTTATGTGTTAGTATTTGTAGGGAGTATTGTGATTGTGTTTTGCTGTAGTTTGGAGTTAAACCATGATAGGACTAATTTACTGCTAGCCAATTTTGGTAGAATTTGGAGTATTTGATAATTTATTCTATCAGATGTGTTGGAGAAGTCCAAGAATAAAGCTTCCATAGGTAGTCCTTAGTCATCTTTTATCACATATTGTATCCATCACAGCTCAGCTTTCTATGTGCTGCAACCAAATCTGAAGCCATACTGAGTTGTATTAAGAAGGTTGTGCTCTAATAGCAAAGATGTTAACTTGTTCCAATATTTTTTAAAAGTGGCTAAAATGCAAATTGCCATGAAGTTTTCAACATTTGTGGCATTTCTTCCTTTGAATAATATTATGCACATATTATAGTTAGATTACTATTATTTCAAGTATCTTAATACCCTAAAATGCTTATGCTGATAGGTATTACAACTAGTTGTGTTATATTTATATTGGTCTGTCTACTCAAATCAGGCTGCACTTGAAGCTACCTTACCAGAGAATGGTCCAAAATTTAAAACAATGGAATTTAAGAGATTTGAACAACAGTAGAATTCAAAACATGCAACTGTATGTGCAAGATGTTCATAATTAAAATCACAGGTGGAGGCAATTATAAAAAGAATAAAAAAAAGAAAGAAAAACAGTGCTAGTACTAGTGTAATAATGCGCTATGGCCTAAGCAACCCAAGTAAAACTATTGGCTTAGGTGCTTGATGGCACAAGCAAGGAGAATTGATGGACCCATCTTGGAAGGGGAGAGTGGTGGAGTCAGTTAAAACACTGCTACTATCCCTCAACAGAGAGACAGTGGTGTAGAAGGTGGCCTGTTTGGTGGACATTAAGCTCACCCAGCCACCAATATCTGTCAGCCTTCAAAACAAGATTACAGAAATGTGCATTCATAATGAAAAGAAAATTGTAGGCCACCACAATAATGCAGTTCACACATACCCACAGCCATGTGATGAGGTTGGTTATCTAAAATGCTCTCATTGTTGGGATGGTGGCTAGATTACAGTACATTTGCATGGATGTCTGAATGACAATCCCCTCAGACAGTTATCAACCTGGCTCTAGGCTGAATCTTTGGATCCAGATGAAAGGTAATGAATGTGGCTTGCTTGTCAGCCGTCAGAGGGGTAGAAGAAAAGGAAGCTGCGAGTAGATATGAGCATTGCCATCTTGTATGTTTGGATAAAGGAATATTACATTGAGAAATATCAGTTTTTCTCTGGCTTGTTTACTTATGAGTGAAAGATTAAACAATTACTAAAGCCAGTGGTTTATAAAAGTCACAGAATCAGTGTTACATAAAATTGACACAAAAAGGTTATCATGACAAGCACTCAAGATGTCAATGTGGGAACTGCTGAGGGGAAAGACAAAGCAACAAAGAGAGAGAGAAAGAGTGAGAGATAGTGCAACTATCTTCTTTAGATCAACATCTTCAAACTGTACTAGCAGAAAAATGTAGGTATATTCGTATGTGTCACAGGATGATAATGGTCAGATTTACAGAAGAAAACAAAGACATTTCTTAATGTCTTGTCATGACGTCCTAAAAAATAAAGAGTACAAAGATGTACTAGAGACATATAAAAATTAATCTTTCAAGAAAGTACGTCTTTGTGCATTTTTATGTATCTGTGTAATCAGAATTTCCTCATAAAAGAGAGCAGTCCTATTAAATATTTTACATTCTGGAGATGATTTAAGAAACCTAATAAATATGTAGACAGTTAGAAAGTTTATCATGATACTAAAGAAAGAAATGTAATGTTCAATAAAATGGTAACAAAATATGAATAATGATCTTATTTGTTATTAGAAGCCAAAACATACCCTCGGATTCAGCAAGCTCTGCACGGCATGCAGGAATAGTGCAGGAGATGCTGGAGGCAATATGGCCACTGTGCGATCCAGGAATGAGCTTCCAGGACATGCGCGAGTGCTCCTGCACTATTCCTGCATGGACACAGCTCCTATATACAAATTACCCCATTTGCAGGTGAAAACCATGCATATGAGGTGAGTACGACAGTGGAGCGCAAATGGGATGGGGCCGAAAAAAAAAAAAAAAAACTGAAATAATCATTGTATCAAAAATCACAATATTGCCATTATACTCAATGGCAGGCAGAAGACAACATGGCCAGTGAATAGTGATTGCTAAGGGGGAAGACGCAGTGTGGGACTTGTAACTAGGCATTAGCAGTCAATCCTATGCAAATGAGGGGAATGATACTGAAGTCCAGATTCTCCCTCATGGCTAGCCTGCACCCAACTGTGTCTGTGCAGGAAGACCATGGTGCAAGCCTAAGAGCTAGTTGACATCATAGAGGGTTGTGTCAGGCATACTGTAAGCTTATTGGAGCCCTGTGGCTTGGTTTTGCCCTGAGCTTAGCAGAGCTAAGCAAGGGTGTGTGTCTGAGGCTGTCTAGCACTCTTTACATTGTCTAAGTGGGTGTGCGTGCCACGCACCAAGTTTTAAAGGAAATAAAAAAAGTAAACCAGGAAATAGCAGATCTGTGAACATCTGAGCACTGTGTTTGTGCGGCAAACCCTTGGGCTTAAACAGGAAGGCAATGGGAAGGGAAAACAGCAGTAAGAAGGTAATCAAGGAGAACTAGCATAGCTGGCAGGTGAAGTGTATCAGAATCAGCCAGTTACACAGGCAGCAGACCAGTTCAGCCCAGCACACCACTATAAACTATGCAAACACCTTTCCCTCTGGTTTTTCCCACAAACTCTACACCACCAGTGTACACAAGTGGGGAAAGTTTACCAAACAAAAGCAACAAAATGATAGGGGCTGCAGCAGCTGTCATAAATCAGCATGTGGAAGAGGCTGAGGGTGGTGAGGATGAGAATGCTGATGACCAACCCACAGTGAGGAGAAGGAGAAGAGTGTACAGACCCAGGGTATCCTACCAGTGGCTACATGAGCTGGAGATAGTGGAGCACTTTAGGGTGGACAGGGACCTCCTACAGCAAATTGTTGAGCTGTGCCAGCCACACCTCACACACAGAACCAACAGAGGGTAACCCATCCCAGTCAATATGAAGGTATGTGTAGACCTAAGAATACTAGCCACAGGTACCTTCCAAAGGCCAACTGGGGGTATCATGGGGATCTCACAGACATCAGCATCCAGGGTACACCACCAGTTCCTGGATGCCATGTCAGCACATATCAGTGAGCACGTATATTTCCACAACACCCGTGAGGCATTGGCCATCAATATGCATCTATTCCACCAAATAGCAGAATACCCTGAGATAGTGGGTGCTATAGACTGCATGCACAAACACATCAAAGCACCACCCGGTGAGCAGGGTAGGGTCTACATAAACTGCAAGGGCTTCCGCTCCATCAATTGCCATGTCATGTGCAATGCCCAGGGCATTATAATGAATGTGTGTGTTGGCTGCACTGGAAGCTATCATGACTCCCACATCTGGCATCTGATGCAGCTGTACCAGAGATTTGCCAATGCGGACATCCCTTATGGTCACCTAGTGGGGGATGCTGGTTATGCACTGGAGCCATGGCTGATGACAGCCATCGGAAATGCACACACACCCAAACAAGAACTCCATAATGAAGCACACCCACAGACCAGAATCATAATAGAGCATGTGTTTGGGGTGTTCAAGTTCCGGTTCCGGTGCCTGGACACATCTGGTGGAGCCTTGCAGTACTCACCAGCTACATTAATCAAATTGTCATCATATGTGCCATGCTACATAATGTGATCCTGTGGAAACAGTTGCAGCAGGAACAGCATGGGGCAGGGCCACACAACCACCCACCATTGCTAAGGCCTGCACAGCCACAGAGTGACTCAGAGGAGGAACAACCTGAGCCTGCCCCAGTAGGCAGAAGGAGGTGTTCACAGTATGACCAGGCCTTGGCCAAGAGGCAATACATAGCACATACACTGACATGGTAGGGGCCCAGGAAATGACACCTCTCTCTGACTCGCACATACAATAAAAGGGATGCCAAACATGACACTACCTGTGCTTAACCATGTATAGGGAGTGTACTATGTACATCCAATATAGTGAGCCCTCCAGTACCATCCTCAGTACTGGCACAGCCACAAGGTAAGTCACTCTTCCTACCAATTGCCGAATGGAGTAGTATGTGTTGTTACTTGTATCTATGGTATGGATGTGAGCCTGCAAGGGAATAGTGTGGCTGAATGGGATGCCAGTAGACAATAGACACCTATTGTGGCAGTATGCGATCTGTAACAAATACTGGTGTCACTACTGTAGCCAGTACTAGACAATGTGACAAAATTCACTGCAGGAAATGTGCTGGGCCACATGTGTGCCATAGGGCACATACATGCCAGTTAGGGAGCCTCACATGCCCAAAAACAGTTACAGCCAGCAGGACAGGTATAGACAAACACAAACAAAGGCTGTGCTATGGCCTCTGTCTGATGGCTATGGAGAACACCCCCCCAGACCTACACAGACAGGCTACAACAGGTCAGGCAGTGGGATGTTAGTTCTGAAGGGTAAGAAGTCAGAAACTGAAATGTAGTTCAATCAAACCTAAAACTTGTAGTACACTGATATGCCTCTAGTCAGCATGATAGGGTAGAATACAGAATTAAATGGAGTACCTGAAATATTAGTACAGTCATAGCAAATGTGTGCAAGTGTCAGGTGTGCCCCCCCCAAATCCTATGTAGAAATGTAGTAACAGTCAGGTGTGCCCCCCAATCCCATGTAAAAATGTAGTAACAGTCAGGCGTGCCCCCCCAATCCTATGTAGAAATGTAGTAACAGTCAGGTGTGCCCCCCCCAATCCTATGTAGAAATGTAGTAACAGCCAGGCATGCCCCCACAATCCTATGTATAAATGTAGTAACAATCAGGTGT
>NC_056728.1:1874731199-1874739024 GCF_019279795.1 Protopterus annectens
TAGGATCCTGGGTTCGAGACTTGCAGAGGCTGTTTGTTTTGTTGCTGGGCAGAACAAGGGCCATTGGATGCAGAGTGATTAAGGCACTTTTAAGCAGCTGTAAGCAGGTTTGCGCAGAGGTAAGCACTGCTAACTTCCGATTACAATTTCTTATACTGATTGAGCTTCTCAATCGCTTAACCTGTGTAGGCATTGCTTACCCCCACGCAAACAGGATTAAACCCACTTACTGCTGCTTAAAGGTGCTTACTCCCGCTTTCCCCTATGCTAATTTCTTTAAAAGAAATTAAAAAGGGTTGATAGGAAAGTGGTGAAAAAGGGGCACAAAGAGTGAAAGACAGTAGGGAAAATAGGTAGGGATGTGCAGGACAGGTTTAGGGAAGGTCCATAACTGCCCATTTCATCCACAGCAACAGCTGTGCATATACACTGCTTTGGAAGTACATTTGGACACTCATACCCCTGAGACAGGAGTGAAGACAACAATAATATGTTGTGAAGCCAATTAGACCAGATTACATGTGTCCAGTGGACACGTGTGCGAAATGGACAGCTATGTATGGGGCAAGATTTTTTTTTTTTGGAAACAGATTGCTCTTTTTTTTTTCAAGTGAGAGTGGGATGTTGGGGAGGGATATTAGGTATACTTGGGAGGTAATTTGGGTAGGATAATAGACAAAACAGACAAGACAGCCTACAGGGGCAGTATTTGACACATGTGGGGTGTAAACCCCTTGGATGGCGAGGGGTGTTTGGAAGTCGGAATCCCATGAGTCCTCTAGTGGAAACAGTGGACTGAGAACCCCACCCTTAGGCAGTCACCACTGCACCTTCACGTCCCCGAATGTGGCTTTGCTGGGGGATGAGTAGGAGGGCCAGGCCAACCCTGTAGTTCCATTATGCGGCCCTCATGCTGGAGTAGCAGATCTCCAAACTCCCTGCGGAGCTCGCTACGCACCACACCACGGACCTGGCGATGGGTGACAGTGTGCTGTCCACACCCACTCCCGGGGGGGGGCGAGCCACATCCCCTGAGGTGGTTTCACCCGAAGATGGTGCAGGACCAGTGGACAAGGAGGTCCCGGGCTGGGCCCTAGACATGCTGGTGCCCGGTGCCATGGCCAGATGAGGTGGGAGAGGTGGGTTCACTGGGACCGGCCTTCCCAAACCTACTATGGTGTTTCAATTTTGCAACATATGTGGGTTAGTAATAGTCAACACATTCCAGGATTAGGTATAGCAGCATGCATAAATATTCCCATTAACCCAAAACACCATATTTGGAACAGTTGCATAGCAAACAGAACACATGCTTATATGAAACCACAGTGGACATTACAACAGCATGCAGGTACATTGATGGCAGCATGCCACCAATGTGGGAGTATTTCAACATAGCATATGATGTGACGCCCGTGGCCAGGCCCAGCAGATCAAGGAGCCTCAGACCTCACCACTAACACCATATATATGAGGAAAGGATAACAAATACACACAGTAAAGTGAAATTTCCCTTAACAGCACACAGAGATCATAGTCAGCCCAGGGCTGGTTGCTCCCTTGCTCTCCACGTCCCCAGTAAGACTCCCCACTGGTACAGCTGTAGGGTCCAGATCTCAACCTAGCTGGGC
The DNA here is from genome assembly GCF_019279795.1 of Protopterus annectens. Lineage (NCBI taxonomy): Eukaryota > Metazoa > Chordata > Ceratodontiformes > Protopteridae > Protopterus > Protopterus annectens. Next base: position 1,874,732,831 of record NC_056728.1, read on the forward strand.
AATCTAAAATCTCCAGCACCCTCTCTGTCCAACCAGTGCTTCATGTCCCTGCCCAAGTAGCTAACACACACACACACACACACACACACACACACACACACACACACACACACACACACACACACACACACACACACACACACACACACACACACTTTGAGATAAGAATTTATACAACCACACAGACACTTCTGGGAAGGCTTACACAGATTCTCCAGCTGTTCCCCTTTTACCCAGACTATATGGTAGTACCACTTGCCACCACCCAGCTAATATTTATCAGCTACCCAAAGGCCCTCAAAAGGTTGCCCAATTATTACTGTGCAATATTATTATACAACTGGTAAGTGTGACTAAACAGTCTCAAGATTTATTAGAGTGACTTGGACAGTAAACTCTATAAATATGCAATGTACTCTAGAGCTTAAATTATCTGTACACAAAACCAGCCACAATTAAAAGGTTTTAAAATATTTAATAATAAATATTAAAACCACAAGACACCATCAATTCTAGTCAAGAGTTTAGAGATCACACAGCAATACTTAAAATAAATCAGTAGTACAGTTCTGACATCACAGAAAAACACTTAGTCTAAACTTTCTAATTTCTAGCTCTCTAAAAGAAAACACACTTCTAAAATAACATACTTATAGAGCAAGGCAGAGTGCTGTGAGTTGGATAGTCAAGGCAAAATGCTTAATAATCTCCAGTTCTCACTGTTTAAATTGAAATTGCAATTCTGATAAAACATTATATCATCTTTTACACTTTCCTGGTGTTCCCAGGCTGACAGAAACTGCATTTACATTCTTTTACACATAGAGCAATAAAGGACATTCCACATGTAAATTCTGGTCATTAACTTCCGCCTTAAAACTGTAGGCAGTATGCTTACCCCAGACTCATCGGCTCCAAATTCTAACTTCAAAGGAACAGACATAAAGTAATTTTAATTTCAAAGGACCAACAAGAAATGCTTGACTTAGCTTTCTTTATGGCAGAGGGAATGTTGCCACATTGTTTTAAGTTCAACATTTCACAGTATTTGCAAATGATAGAATTATGTACCAAATCTGTTTGACTAGGCTGGCAGCCTTCACCCATCTCTACCAGTCTTCACATATGCATAGAAGCAAATTTAAATATGTATCAAACAATAGGACATATGTCCCAACAGTAGATTTAATGGAGCACATACCATTGAGTTGTGTATTTAGTTTATTGTTGCAGATATGGTGTGGGGGAGAAGGATGTCAATTAACAACTAGTATATTCTTGTAGTTCTCATTACTTTCCTAGACAGTACTGTGATCTGTACCTTACAGGTATTGTTACACTACCAAATGGCCTTAGTTTGGAAAGTGGTATGGATGTAGACAACTATATACATGAACTGAGTTTTACCTGCAGTATAGACCTCTTACCTTGTATACCTGTGTAGGTGTTGTTTGTTAACACTACCTGACTGTTTCTACACATATTCCCAGATTCCAGGTTGATGTTATTCATATACCTGTCCATCTATTATTGCACACAATCTGGGCATGTCTTGACCACATGCAGGTGAAACCGGGACATATTTTGACTATTGCCCTCATAAAGCTTTGGTGAGTTGTACAATGACAGGTTTGTTTTTATTGACATTTTCCAAATATGTACAGGCCTAACAGTCAGTTATATGATATTAAATGCTGCCTATATGTCAGAGATTAGCACACTGATATGCCAGGGGTACAGGGTAACAGCCAGCAGATATGGGCAGATTAACTGGACATTCTGGACAATTCTGTAGAATAGTGAGGTATGATTCTGCATAGAGCTTACTACCACTCCCAGGATTCGAACCATGGCTGTGTCTGCTAAAAATAAAACAGGGTTCATCAAAGTTGAGTGTGCTATATAGATATTGCTTTGTATCTCTTCTCTGATTTCTGTCTATAAGTCTCCCTCTTTTTTACAATTTGACCTTGTAATTGCAACACTCTTATACAGGGTTTCTTAGACAGTTGTATTATGTAGCACAGTATGGATGACAGTGATGAGTAATACCTTATTATTTAGAGCAACTGCAACACTAACATTTCCATACAAGACCAGAGTAAACAATACCAGTCCAGGATTTCAGTCTTTTATTTCTGGGCACAGTTTTTGTATCTGACAGACCTGTGGGGGCAATGCTTGTTAGCACTACCTGAAACTTGCCACCCATATTACTAGATTTTACATTAGTATTATGCGCCTACGTCTCACTCTGTTACTGCACACACTCTGGTCACAGCTTCACAACATGGGGGTGGAGATGGGATGTACTTGGCTTTTTACTCTCATAACATTTTGGGGAGTTGCTAGAGTGACAGGTTTGTTCTTATAGATGTCTGAAAATCAGTTGTATGTCATTATTTGCTGCCTAAATGTCTGGGATCATCCCACTGTTTTGCCAGGAGGACAGGGTGACAGGCAGCGGATATGGCCCAATTAACTGGACATTCTAGACATATCTGTACAGTGGGGTATGATTCTGCATACAGCTTACTACCACTCCCAGGATTTGAACCATGTCTGTGGGTGCTAAAAATACAACAGTTCATATCTCAGTTGAGTGTGCTATTTGGATTATGTTGTCTATCTTTTCACTGTTTTCTGTTTAAGTCTCTCTCAGTTGTACAATATGATCTCTTGTGATTACAACAGTCATGTACAGACATTCCTACACATTTTATTTATGTAGCACAGAGTTGGTAACAGTGCTTAATATAACAGTACTATTAAGAGATTGCAACTCTACATTACCATATGGTATCAGAGTAAACACATGCAGTCCAGCAGTTAGACCTTTATTGTCAGGCTGTTAACCTTTTATTTATATACAACCTATATGAGACTCTTCCTGCCATATTCTCTGGTGTATTCAGTACATGCCTTAAACAATACAGGTTTTATACTGGCAATTAACTTACTACTACTTTTAGATTTATTTTTTATGACAGTACATGCAAGAGTATTACTAACCTGCCTCACGATGCAACCTCTGCAATCTACAGACAAGGGTTTCCTGGTTCGCAGCCTGCTCATCTGCCACTGTCAAAGACATAAGAGGAATATTTAGTCATATCTATCCATAATATACATGAGCTGGCAATTATTAAACAGGTAGTGGACTGACACTTACACATAGCTGGGACAACCCCCGTCCTCCTAGCCTCTTGGGTCCACTGATCCAAGCGATCCCTCTTTCTCCACGTCACGTCAGCATAGTGATGCCTGACCTGCTCACCAGCGTGAGGTATGCCAGTGGCACTGGTGAGGTCATGGGCGAGATGGTCCCAGGCTTCCACTTTATATTGGGAACCCTGGTACTAGCCCTACAGCAATCTCTGGTCATGGTCTTTAACACAGAGTCCTACCATGACTTTGGAGCCCTGGATGCCACAGTGCTGTGCTCGAAAGTGCACTCCCTCTCCCATACCAGTCATAGTGCCTACGGAAGGAAGCTGCAACCAGTTATGAGATGTATTCCCGCCTGTTGGGTTTAAATAGGGCCAATTCCCGCACTTTGTCACGATTGGACAGTTTTGAAAATGCTAAGCTATGGACAAACCTGCTTAACTAAGACTGGCATTGCTTAAAGGGGTATACAAATGGGTAAACTGATTTAGCTGGCCTACACATTTCTTACACCAAATAAGCAGGGCTGTGCAAAGCTTAGCATTGCTTAAATTTTAATTTACATACTATTTGCTGTTTGGCATTGATTTATTATTCATTACATGTGATATATGTGTTTGGTATCCATGACTCATGTGTACATACACTGTATGGGGTCCTTGTATTTATTAGGAGATTTTAACACTTTATCACAATGACACCTCACATCTGGACTTAATGCCGTACTCCAGTTCACATATTTATTTTATGTAGTAGGTTATACAACATAAAACTGTATATACATTCCTTTCACATATTAAGTGTAATATTCCTATAGTGAGGATCTGTTTGGTGATACATCAATCTTAGGTACTGCTGTGATGGCTTAGTGGTTAGCTATTGTGACTATAGTGTACAGGGTCCTGGGTTCAAGACCTGCAAGGGTTGTTTATGGCCAGAACAGCGGCTGTTACATACAGAGTGATTAAAGTAATTGTAAGTGGGTTTGAGCGAAGGTAAGCAATGCTAACATATGGTTAAATAGAGTATTGCTACCTGCTGTCTGTAACACTATTGCCCACACAGAGGAAGGCTGTCCATACAGGAAAGGCAAAGGGACCATGCCCACATGATGTAGGAATATATAGTAGTAGGTTGCCATGACAGTGGTAATTGGAAGTACTACACAGCAGGCTGCATGCAGGTAGCAAGTAGTGGACATTGATTGGTGCAGAGGTCATCACCTGATCATGTGTATCACCTACAAATTCCATGCTGCAATCTATTCAAGCCAGCTCAATCCATTTAGTGGAGAGAGACCAAGATATATATATATATATATATATATATATATATATATATATATATATATATATATAGAGAGAGAGAGAGAGAGAAAGAGAAACACACACACACACATCAATCCATCCATCTACACAACAAACTGTATCCAGAAGAGAAAACATTCCCACAACAGGTATGTGAAGCATATATGCATGTAATTGAATGTAGTGCTTGATCCATAATAATGCGATAGATGACGTGGAATGATTTATATGTGCCATCAGGTGTTGTTGTTTAATGATGTCCAGCTGAACAACTGCTATGGACAATAGTGCCTGTCCCTGTGGGCAGTGGGTCATACCTGTCAACTATGCAGATCAGCACTGACTGACAAGATGTAAGCCATCATAGTGTGTGTTGTGTACTGCAAGACATGTATATTAGTGTGGCCAATAGCTGGTGGTAGAAGTAATGCCGTTATGATGGACACGTGAGTTTCAGAGCCCACCACTTGCAAGACAGTCATGTTAACGTTTAATGTAGCATGCACAAATTGTCCCTATATATACCGCCCTAATGTTAAGCTGTGTCCACATGTGCACCTATCTGTGTTGTAGCAAGGCAGAACAGTGCAGCTGTGCAGGAAGGAGAGTTATAGAGCGTGGACCTGATGTCTGAATGCACCTCATATAGATATATATATATATATATATATATATATATATATATATATATATATATATATATATATGTGTGTGTGTGTGTGTGTGTGTGTGTGTGTGTGTGTGTGTATATATATATATATATATATATATATATATATATATATATATATATATATATATATATATATATATATATATATATACATGCCTACAGATATATATATATATATATATATATGTATATGTATACATATATATATATATATATATATATATATACATATATATACATATACACACAACTCATAATATATACCTACACACACACACACACACACACACACACACACACACACACACACACACACACACACACACATATATATATATATATATGTGTGTGTGTTTGTGTATGTCTACATATCAAACACACACATATGTTTATATAAATACATGTCCCCTACTGTTGAATGACAGTGCTGCACGATATGTGTGAGGGAACATCACACACACACACACACACACACACACACACACACACACACACACACACACACACACATATATATATGTGAGTCAGACAAACACATAGGGGCTGTGAGCAGCAGAGCAAACATAACTGACACAATAATACATATTCACAATGGTGTGTACACCTGTGAGGTATGGTACACAGTACATGCCAGGGTGCCGAACAGGTGCACAACAATACTGTGAACATGGGTTCAGTGTGTTGTAGGGGAAGGGACATCACCTACTAACACAACCCATGCATCACAGAGATGTATAATGTTGCTAGCAGGGATTGACTATAGCTGCAATGCATGCTGTCGCGTGCCGTATGTCATGCATGTTGACAGATGGGCAATGGGAGGTCTGTCTGTAACATCTTTGTGCAACCTCACCTATAAGTGTGTGTGTGGGGGAGTAGTTTGTCTGTCAGTATAATCTAGTGGAGTGGAAGGAGGTTGATGTATGTAGAATGTTTGTGTGTATGTGTGTGGTGTTTGTGTCCATGTATGCACATGTGTGAGTGTGAGGTTGTTCATACCTCTCGCCCTCCCTTTGAAACCGTGCTGTACATGGACATGGATAGAA